>NC_139224.1:110400707-110510707 GCF_055691185.1 Crinia signifera
TGGTTGCCATGGCACCTAGTTTAAGAAACACTGAACTATAGGAATTATTTTGATAAATACTCCAGATACTGAATAATTATTTAGTAATTTATAAGGCAAAACCATGCCTTGTAAGTGATTGCCCCTTTGAAAAAAGTCTGAGTTTGGACGGCTGAACACGGGTGTCATTACATCTGACCCGTACTGTTATTTTGTAATTGTGTAGTGTACTGTTTACTGTGTTACCATGTACTGTTTTGCCCTTTCGAATTTGTATTGTACTGCAGACCACATGGTAACCCTATAAATAAAGATTATTATTATTATTATTATTTTTATAAGCATATAATTTGTATTTACACAATTTATTTCTAATTCAGACATAGCATAATTAATTCCCATTTCTCTATTTATACTTCCCTTGAGATATTTGATTTCTTAAGTGAACATTGCAGTGGCGGTTTTTACCTATGGGCTGCAGGGCTGCAGCCCCCCCCCCCCAGGTAAAATCCGCCACTGTAGTGAAGCCACATGCAGTCTGTGAGACTGCACTGGCTTCACTGTGACTGGCAGTGACTTCCAATTGGAAGTCTGACCTGCCAGTCACAAAGGCAGTCCCATTGGGAGGTGTTCACTCCCTCCAGGACGCCTTTGCGCGGGCTGCCGTGCAAAAACGGCAGATGCGCATGCGCAGTACCTATATAGGCGTTATAATTAGACTTGAAAATGTTAAAAAAAGAATTGACATTTCAAAGATGTGTGATCCACCTTGTTTTGCACCTTGACAAAGGGGTGCACCGGCCCCGAAACATTGGTACTTTGCACAATATAGCATTTGTTTTAAAAGTTCCTCTGAGTGCCTCTTCCTTTCTACCAGACTATAATATTAATATATATAACCCAGCACACAAACCCCTCAGTTGTGCATAGCTGAAAGCGTGAGGTTGAAATGGTACCGAATTTCCTGACACCGAGCTTTTATAAACTCGGCGTCTCGCGAGAATCCGACGCCAGATTCCCACATTCCACCGCGCTCGGGTTTCCGAACAAAACCGGAAACTCGCGAGTGCGGCTACTGAGGCCAGGGATGTTCGGAGCGGTTCAGATTCCGTGCAATCCGAACCACTCATCTCTACTAGTAATAACGTTCACAAATATGTGAATTTATTTTGGATGCCCTTTTATTAGTCATCTTACTCCAGACAACAGACATATTTCATTTACTAATGGTTTATAACAATGGAAAATAGTTTGCACTTAACTTTACACTAATTAACAGTATTGGGAATTTAATGTTGTATCTGTAAATGTCAAGATATGGCTATTGAGCACAATCAGTGAACATCCAAATCAAAAAGAAAAGATTACAGTACATTAGGCAATCTCAGTCAAATTCTACTACTTCTGAGGCCAATAACCATGCTTGCATTAACTGGTACAATCCTGCTCACAAGGACCTTGCACCTGAGGAATGTACCAGCAAGGAAAGATGTTTAATGCATAAATACTTCTGGGGCCGTCATTCTTTTCATTTCAAATATCAGAGATTCATAAGATTTATACTGGCAAAACTGAGCTTACAAAATCAATAAATAAAAATTCTAGCTTCCTATTATTATGATTATGATGATTATAAAATTAGTATCAACACCAAACTGTATCTCTAATGGGTGTGGTATGAGTTGTCGAGAGTCATCATGTCGACAGTGATCACTTGAAATATATTGACATAATGAACAGTCAAATAACTGTCACTAGTGATCTGGGGACTTCTATCCATCTCCTGGCAGTGCTGTGAGAGTCACCATTGTTGCAGTGTTTCTACCACTATCCCTAACCCTGGCTCCCGCAGTCTAATCCTAACTTTCTCCAGCAGTCATTTGCATACATATTTATAATGGGTACAGTTTGTGTGGTGTACACACCCTTCACCCATTTTTTTCACTACTTACTCTCCGGAGTCCCATGTTTGCAGCAGCAGCAGCACTGTAGGAATCACAGTGAAAATGGTTTGGTGGCCATTTTCCCAGAGTTTCAAGATTGGAGAGTAGACTCTGAGACCCTAGTGTACAGGGCTGCTGGCTAGAGAGGAGGGAGCCCAGACAGAATGTGCACATGAGCCTGCTCCTCTCTAGGGGCACTGCATTGAGCAGCGTGTGGTGAGCTGGGGAGAGAGTCTGACTGCCTAGTTCCCTGCAACATGGGGGGGCGGGGGGGGGGGGGATGGGACACGGTCTCCTCCATCAGACCTGGGCCTGGGTAAAATGTACCAGCTCCCCCTCACTCGGCACAACTGGAGTTAGGCAATAAGGAGAGAAACTGTGTGGGTTAGGAATAGGTTGCGGAAGGGGTGGGTTGGGGTTAAAATAGTTACCCAACGCATAGGGTGACATTTAATAGAATTAGGGGGAGATGCTCTAACATTCCCGGCGAATGTGTCAGTTTACCATTTTTTTTCCGCTGTAATTACGCAGCGATATCCCTTTAATCTTCTCCATATTCTCTATCATTTTGATTACCGCATTCACTTTGCGGTATTGTCCCCGTGCGCGATCTCCGTTTTTTCTTTTTTTTTTTATCTTATGCGCATGCGCCCGCTCTGAGCTGTGCGGACATGCGCACTGGCTTCATATGGGTGCCGCCTGTGCCTGTCCCGCCATTGGCTAGATTTTTACAATAATTTGTTATGCTGCTGATATAATAAAAAAAAATACAAAAAAACACAACATAAACCAAAATTTTATAAATAAAATAAAGAATAAAGGCACCACAAACGTCACTGCAAAAAAGCCCACCAGTTTCTAAACTATATTACTACTTCTTCGCAACCCCGAAGAGGTGAATTAGAAAGAGGCTTTGATTAGCGTGGCGATTTTTGGTAAAAAAAACCCCCTAAAACGGCGTGAGGTCCCCCCTCCTGAGCATAACCAGCCCCGGGCTCAAAGAGCCGGTCCTGGTTTCATAAAATCACGGGGCTGAACAAATAGGGGTCCCCTGGATTTTATAAAACCAGCACCAGGCTCTAGGGCCAGTCCTGGTTCCCAAAATACGGGGGACAAAATGACTAGGGGTCCCCAGTATTTCAAGAACCAGCACCGGGCCCAACCAGCCAGCAGGGTAATGCCACAGCCGGGGGGAGACTTTTTATACAAGTTCCCCGGCCAAAGCATTCATCCCCCGGACCGGCCAGCTTGGGCAGGGGTCCTGAACTTACCTGCCCATGCTGAAGCCCGGGGCTGTCCTCGATGACCCTGGGCATCGAGTTGATTTTGTGTAAAAAAATGTATGAAAAACTATTATCTTATACTGTGGAACTATGAGTCCCAGCAAGCTTCCCCCGCATGCTGGGACTTGGAGAACCACAAGTCAAGTGTTTTTTATTTGGAGTAAAAACTTATACATTTTTGGGTGTGCCAATTTGGGAGCAAGCCACATACAACTGGCCATGTGAAAAACATGAATTTTCCAAATTTAAGCCAGCAATAGTCAACGATTGGCCTTGTGCTTTGTTGATGGTAATAGCAAAGGCAAGACGCAAAGGGAACTGGAGCCGCTTGAATTCGAATGGTAAATCGTCCTGACAATATTAAACCAGTTCATGAGTCCAGACAATATTGCACTATTTCTTCCTTGTTTTTTGTCTTCTGAGTCATTTCCGATCAAATTGAGCTATATGCTGTGACATTGATACAACTGTGTTGATTATTGTGTAAGTTTCGCCAGTGGGTGTATACATCTTTTCCCCAAAATCGTTGGAAATCATCGATATGCGTGGAATCAGTACATCTTCGCCTTTGAATTTGCCACCGAGGATTGTAGCCTCGATTAAATTTGGTGACAATTGTTTGATGATCAATCTGGTTCCGTTGCACAACAACAACAACAAATTCTGTTGATCCGATCGCTACCAAACTTCACAGGATAACCCACTGGGCTAATCTGAAGATTGCATCAAAATCGGTCACGCCATTTTTGAGTCCATAGGGAACATACACACATACACACATCAATTTATATATATATATATATATATATATATTGCTGGAAGTGTGCAGGGGTGGTATTACTTCACCTACTGGACATTAGATTATCCACTGCTTTTAGTTTAAAATGTATTTTCCTTTATTATTAACTATTGAATTCCTTGTTTTTATACTGAAGTTTTATAGAACGATAAAGTGATAATATCCAACCCAAGGACCACAAGTTTGTTCTGTTTATTAAGCCACATTGGATTCAGTGACAGCTCTAATTAAAGTGTCTCACTCTTTGAAAAGCTCCATACACACTAGATGAGATAATAAAAGATATCGCTCAGAAGGTCCCTTATGATCGATATGTTTTACTATCTCTTCTACTGTGTACACTCAATATTGTTATAATACTGTTACAATGCTCACTCCGACGATGATTGAAGTCTGATGAACATGAAGGTCAATTTGGCTATAAAGCTAAATGACCTGCATGTTCAGCGGGTCCCGGTGACATCACTGAATGATATTGATTCTGATAACGTTGTATGCACAATATCAGGACCCGTGGCCCTTATACTTGTTAATTATATCGGCTGCGGTCCTATAACCTAGTGTGTAATGGGGCTTAAGAGACTAGATACAGAGAAGCTAGGTGGTTATTATTTATATTGCATCCGCCTTCTACCTACAGAAGAGCAAATAATAGTTTTAGTGTCTTTACAGCAGGGTTGGCTACCCTTCCGGAATGGCCAGGAGGCTCCTGAAAATTGGGTCCCCCTCCCAGCCCCCCAGAAAGGTGGGCAACCCTCCTGGATACCAGTGCAGCACCCCTCAAATCTCCTTGGTTTCAGCTGTAAATTACCGCGATTCATGTCTTTTCAAGGGGGCAGGGCAGGACTAAAGATGCAAATTGCATCATTTAGCCCCGCCCCATCCTCGAAGACCCACAGATTGCAGGATTTACAGTACTGTGGGGTGGGACTTGATGATGCCCCCAAAATGCTGATGAAGTCTCCTCTCCAGGCTTGTCCCGAAGAGGAGACTTTAAAAGTAGGCATCCCTGCTTTACAGTCAATACTAAAAGTGCAAGAATGGGCCAGATTGAGAGGGAGATTCTCGAAAGCAGAAATGCGGTAAAAACCCCATTATCTGGGTTTTTACAGCATTTCTGTATGCTATATGGCCCCTCCGCAGTGGCAGCGCTTCGGAGGGAATCGCCAGCAAAAGATTGCGATTCCCTGCAGAAGCCTATGGGCTTCTTACCGCAGCGCTATTTGAGGGATCCGTCACGGATCCCTCCCGGCATGCCCTGCGGCCGGCGCCGTCACTCTGCGCATGCGCAGATGGACTCCCGGGTCACAGACCCGAAAGTCCAGTGCCAGCACTGCATCTCAAGGGACAGCTCTTATCGCAAGAGCTGTCCCTTGCGTTAATAATGGCATATGTTAGAACATCTGCCGTTATTAATAATGCGATGCCCGGCGGTACAGGGCTGTGGATGTTACAACATCCCGCCCTGAGTGTTAATGCATGTTAATAATAATAAGCAAATGTGCATTAACCAATAGCAGCCATCATAAGCCATGTCTGATACACCTTGCCTCTTCATAAATATATCCGGCAAATGGCCTTGCGTAAGTATCTGTATAAAATAAAACTGTTTCTGGATGTGAGCAGGGAGAAGGCGTGTTTTGTCACATGCTGCTGATTTAATATGAAGACATATTGCTCAGCCATTGTGCAATAAATCTTACGCAGGGACACGTTATATTTTTAGAAGGCAGATCTTCAAATCAGAACCAGTTACTGGATACTTATCTTTGTCTGTTTGAAATCCTCCCCCAGTGTTGCTGGGAAACTTCCTCACTGGATGATGGGTTTAACCCATCTCGTCACTGGAAAGTTTGTTTAGATGAAATCTGCACCTTCTCTTCCCTCTCTGTTTCTTGCACAATATGAGGATAACAAAGGGACATGAGGTAATAGGTGGGATAGAACATGGTGAGTTTAATAATGGGCTAGAAAATGGAAAGAAAACTGTGAAAATTAGAATAGAGAACCATAGACATGGTATCTAAACAATGGGTACTTGTTTCCTAGCACGGCGCCCATCGCATACCGTACTTAGTGGTGTGCGATGCGTGCGATGCGATATTCCCGTTAAATTACCAGGAGTGCTTGTACACTGAAATATCGCATAGTATTGCATGCCAGCAAATGGCATGCGATGCGATGCGATTTTTAATTGTACAAGCACCCTGATGGGTGCTTACAATGTTAAATGCACCCCCATTGTCAACGCCACCCCCACTATCAACCCCAACCCGAAGCGTGGCGAGTGCAGCAAGCCCGTGAGGGGCGGCGGTACGTGTCCTCCGACCTTTTCATACCCCCACTATCCACGTCGGCGTGGAGTTTATTTTAGATAGTGGGGCAAGCGCAGCGAGCCACCGAGCCCGAAGCGTGGCGAGCCTGGCAAGTGGGGGTGGCGTTGACAATGGGGGTGCATTTAACATAGTTAACACCCATTAGGGTGCTTGTACAATTAAAAATCAAATTGCATCGCATGCAACGCATGCCGCTGAATTGCATGCGATGCGATGCGATTGTATATGATGCACTTCGATCAAAATCAGGGGCATCATGCTAGGAAACCAGTACCAATCAATGAATTAAAGATTCGATGGATACAATAAAATACAGAATCCAAAAGCTTTGGGGCAGTGGCATC
The DNA here is from genome assembly GCF_055691185.1 of Crinia signifera. Lineage (NCBI taxonomy): Eukaryota > Metazoa > Chordata > Amphibia > Anura > Myobatrachidae > Crinia > Crinia signifera. Next base: position 110,407,392 of record NC_139224.1, read on the forward strand.
AGGATACATATGGATGACTGGCGGTCAGGATACTGGCAGTCAGAACACCGATGCCTGCATCCCGAAGGTGTGAATCCTGACAGGGTTACTTACCCTCAGGGCCTGATTAAGTGTTCTAGCCAACCTGAGCAAATATAGAAGTCCCCCCCTCCCCCCAATCCTTTCCTATTCCCCACCACCATTTTTTCCCTCATATTAAGTTAAAAATCTGTAGTTATATGTCCAAATTAACAACAGATTCTATTCCTGTTTTCTGATACAATTTTTTTTTTATTATTCTATTGAAACACTCACGGTTCAATGGTTTCTATTAGGCATGAACACCGGACACTTTTAGTGTTTCGTGTTTTGGGTCTGTATCTATGGCAGTGTTTTGGATCTAGATCTGTTCCAAAACACCACCCTTCTTTGTTTAGTGTTTCATGTTTTGGATCTGTATTTAAAAAGAAAAAAAACTTGCTAAAATTGCAGATTTTTTGTTTTTTTTTTTGCTCCCACACAATTATTAACCTCAATAACATTAATTTCCACAAATTTCCAGTCTAATCTGAACACCTCACACCTCAGAATGTTTTTTTTTATGCCAAAAGGTTGCACAGGGATAGCTGGTTGACTATGCCAAGCGACACAAGTGGGTGGCACAAACACTGGACTGATAAGGCACACTTAGTAGCATCCCTGGACTCAGTGGCATAAGTTTGCCCCAGTTGCCCGGAGGCAAGATTAATATTGGTGCCCCCCCATATAGCTCAATCAATAAGGAGTCTGTCTCCAGTAAGACAGCTCATGGGTTCTAATACAGGAATACAGGTTGTGACACTTGCAAAAATGATGTTATGAGGGGGAGTCAGCCACAAAAGCGATATGGATGGCTTTCAATGAACTGATTCAAACTGGCAGGAGAGGAGAGGTGCCCCCTTAGGAGCAGGAGCCCGGCGGCAGATGACTCCATTGCCTCCCAGAGTTACGCCTCTGCCTGGACTGATACGGCACACTTAGCATCACCCCTGGACTGATACAGCACACTTTGCATCACTCCTGGACTGATACAGCACACTTGGCAGCACCCTATGTATTATATGGCAGACTTGGTTCACCTCAGGAATCATATGGCAGATTTGGCTCACCCCAGGAATTATTGTACACAGATGGTAGCATCCCTGACCTGATCAGGGCCGAAACTAGGGTTTCCGGCGCCCGGGGCAAGGCAGTCTTTTGGTGCCCCACATCCTAATTTTCGGGGGGGCGTGGCCTAATTTGGGGGCGTGGCCTATAATCGCTGCTCTCCCGCGAGGCCACGCCCCCATTTTGCCGCTATGGGGCATGACCCAGAGGCTCTGTGAGCCTCTAGCCATGCCCCCAGCCCCCTGGCTGCGGGAATAGACGCTGTGCGCATGCGCACAGCGTTTATTCCCCGCTGCTTAGTTAGCAGCTGACAGGGGGACCGAACAACTGACGCCTTGTCCCTGGCGCCGGAGACCCCCCCCTCCCCGCACAGTCCTCTCACCGCTCACCCCGCAGCCGCATCTTCGTCCGTCTCCTACTAGCGCTGCGGCGGGAAGCGCTGATGACTTCAAAAAGACTTGCCGGACGCTGATTGGCTGAATTCAGCCAATCAGCGTCCGGCAAGTCTTTTCGAAGTCATCAGCGCTTCCTGCAGCCGCGCTAGTAGGAGATGGACGGACATACCTGTCAGCGCGCCCCTCACCTCCAGCGCCCGGTGCGCGTGACCCCCCAGCCCCTCCCTAGTTACGGCCCTGACCTGATACAGCACACATGGCAGCACACATGGAATTATATGGCACAGATGGCAGCACCCCTGGACTTATACAACACACCTGGTGACACTCCTGCAGTAAAAATCAAAAATAAACTTTTTTAGTCTTTTAATAAAAAATTGGCAGCACCCCTGGATTGATACAGCAGACATACAGTAGCAGTACCCAATGAATTATATGACCCAATGGCTCACCCCTGGACTTATACAGCACACTTAACAGCCTTTGCAGTAAACAAGAAAAAAACATAAAAAAAAAACTTTTATTTTCTTTTAATGAATGAAAGGGCAGCACCCTTGGATTGCTATGGCAGACTTAGCAACACATGAGAACTGAAGATGGCACTGGTAGCTGGGACTTATATAGAAACCAGATCTCACAAGAATACTATAGGAGGAAGATTACGTTCAGCCTCGTCTTTGGCTCGGAAAAATGTCGGGACAGAAGCAAACAGCTCGGATGCACCTCAGATCAGGTAAGTTCGGTGCGTTCGGATCTTTAGGATCAGAATGCGCTCATCCCTAGTTTCTATAGCACAATGGGAATTCCCATAATAATAGAGTGCTACCTAAAGGACTGGTGTCAAAACTGTGGCACAGCACCCTCAGATAGTCTTGGGACACAAACGCACACCAGGGGCCTTATTCTGGTTCATTCACTCGGATGCGTGCACACACCCTTGCAAATGAACCAAACCCTGCCTTCGAATGGTTAGTCCGCACCACCCATTCGCAGGCTGAATTCATTCGCAAGGCTTGCTAATGGATGTTTTACATGAACATCCATTCGCATGCCAGTGGGAACCTCCCCTATCTTTTGATGCTTGTCACCTTGGTCCTGCCGAGAAGCTGGTTTAAACTGACTTTATATGTCCCCTTTCCATGTGGCAATACTTTCATTATTGTTAATATGATTCATAACCTGTGAAAGATACGTACTACTATTTCCCTTCAAAAACCAGGATGCTACGCATGCGACTCCAAACACATTTATACCAAGCATGTGAGAAAGAAAATATGTTATAACTTTAAACTATGTGTAGTGCATTTTAAGCTAAATAACAATATTTTAAGTATAAGAATATGTGTAACATTATAACCGATATTAACAAGCGCATATTCTCTCACTCCCTCCGTACGCGCTTTACGTAAACAAGCGAACGCAAATGGCGGTCATGATACTCTAAGGTGTGTGTAGATGCAATTCAACTTCAACACTTACTTCCTACATCCACCAAAGTGGCTTTAAGACACCAACCAGTGTCAGATTGACAATTCCCACCTAGTGTGACAAAACCATTCTGGTTTTTAATACATCCCGGGACCATACACTGAGGGTGTAATCTCTCCCTACCTGTTTCTCTGGTGACGTGTCACAGGCACCTCCACAGGACAGGCAACCCCAGGACCGGGTTTCAGGGTTGTGGTCCAGTTCCGGTTTTTACCCATACCCTGAAGGTTCAGGGAGATTCAGAGGCAGGATCTGGGCTGATATAGGGCAAGATGAAATCTATAAAGCTACGTTAAAGCCAGGGTTATTTAGTTTGGAATTCTCATTAACTTATCATTAGTTAAGTGAAGCTATTTCAACAGGTTCTTCACATGCCGATCAAAATACAATTGCACTGATGAGGTCGAAGGAGGTTAAAGTATGTATGAACCTGCTCTGGATACATGCCTCAATGACTCACAGGGCTGACCTATAATTAGCTCTGCTCCAGCATCTCCTGCCAATGTCTTAGGGGTTATCAAAAGTTATCAAGGGGGGAAATGGAGAGGTTCACCATAGCAACTATCTATTACAATAGCTATCAGTTATCTACTGCGTTCTATAAAATAAGACAAGAAGAACTCAGGAGCTAACCACCAATATAAGCAAATGTATTATATACTATAAATATTATATTATAATAGTTAGTACTCAAAAAGCTGATTGCTGCTTCTAATACAATAGGGGGAAAACTGGAACCCCAAAAATAAATAAAAAATTATAATATAAGTTTTTATAATATAATATTAATATAACAACAATACATTAATCACATAAACAGTGTATTAAGATTGAAGCGATATAGTTAGATATATTAAATCCGAAATCCAACAATTTTTTAACTCGATTTAAACTCCATTCTGTCCATCCCGATCCACCCGGACAACCCGGGCGCCCGCTGCCGGTCCGGATGGAGGGACACAGACTGAATGGAGTTATTCACTTGTTTATGCTCATTGGTATACTATTTTGCCACATTATATACGTTGAAAATCCTCTGAGTACCCCCTAGCGATTTCTGCAATCTCCTACCTAACTGTTCCGAAGGGCACCAGGGTTTGGATAAAGGCTGGGAGAGTGTATATACATACACAGTATATATACATACATACTCCAGGCAAATACAGATAGCACTCAGGAGACTGGAGAACTTTTTTGTGTGAAAAAAGCATTGCATAAATGTTTCGGGGCGTATCACCCCATCATCAGGATAACAAAACAGTGAATACAAGTGAATATAAATAGGCTTACCCATTAGCAGCCATCCAACCAGCATCATCCCTGCCACACCCGCTGGAGACCCACCAGCACCTTCCATCTGGGGATCTGTGTCACTTTTACTGAAAGTGATGCATCGCTGCTCAGGCAATACACATCTTAGTAAATTACCCCCATAGAGACATATGATATTCTCCTGCACCTCAAGTGTCTGACAGGGGAGCACGTAGTGCCCAGAGCTACCCGGAAGTGTGGATTCCGGGAGCAGCGCTCACCCCGGCAACTAGCATGTAACACTGTTATGCTAACCCTGGGCAATGAGCAAGTTATTCACCATGGCAATAAGCACATATTCCCCCATGGCAATGAGCATGTAACTTCCCCTGGGCAATGAGCAAGAAACTCACCCAGGGCAACGAGCAAGAAACTCCCTTGGCAATCAGCATGCAATTCTGCCTTGCGATGAGCATTTCCCCCATGGCAATGAGCATGTAACTCCCTCTGGCAATGAGCATTTAATCCCCCCTGGCAATGAGCATGAAACCCCTGGCAAAGAGCATGTAACTACTGACATCTACAAGAAAATTCTCACAAGCATGTAAGTAAGTAGCAGTTATGTGGCATAATATGTCATGGGCATTGCGGTGTGTGGCATAATAAGTAATGGGAATTACAGTGTGTGGCATATTATGTAATGGGCATTATGGTGTGGTGTAATATGTAATGGACATTATGGTGTGCAGCTTAATATGTAATGGGCATTATGGTGTGTTGTATAATATGTAATGGACATTATGGTGCGTGACAATGTGTAATGCCCATTACAGCGTGCTTAATCCTGGTTCAGTGTGTCCAAGGGGCTCTACTTGGCAGAGTGTGTGGTGTAATGTGAGTTGGTAATAATTTGTGGCAATGCTCCTTCCCCCAGCCCAAAATTTTTTGGTGTGCGCCTCGTAATTGGCTGTACCAATTCCTTTTCTGGCACATGGCACCAAAATATTTAATCACCTAACTACTGCTTCTGAGCACAATATGTTTATGTACAGTATGTTTATGTACAATATGTGGTTACAGCCAGCCTGTACAATTGTACTGCACGGCATGATGTAATGCTAGAGGAGCCGCCAGCTAATTTTGTGTGACAGTGCTGGCTCAGCAAGGCTCTAACCACTGGTGTAAGGTAGTATGTAGGGATGCCAATCCCGGGGCATTTTTTCAATCCCGGGAATCGGGAGCAGGTGCCGGGGCACACACTTACATTTGGGGAGCAGGGGAAGCAGACGGCATCGGCGTGGAGGCAGTTCGCTTCGGAGAGGATGCAGGTGGCTGGGGGAGGTCCGGCGGCGAGCGAGTTCCGACGCTGAGGGTGCAGTGCTACAGCCTGTGCTGACAAGGCCAAACTGGGCTAAACCAGGCCTCTCTGCATCAGGTGATTTTGCCCAAGAAATCTATGTCTTATTCTAAAAAACCTCGGGTGGTGTAGTGACTGGGAGGTTTGAGGCCTGTCATGTCATTTACTCAGAATCCATATAAATTTGCTGTACCAAGATTCCGGATAGATCAAATGCCAACAGTTCTGTACTGGCTGACAAGGCCAAACTGGGATAAACCAGGCCTCTCTGCAGCAGGTGATTTTGCCCAACAAATCTATGTCTTATTCTAGAAAACTAGGTGGTGTAGTGACTGGGAGGTCTGAGGCAGGGCCGGCGCCACCACTAGGCAGCTTTAGGCATCTGCCTGGGGCACCGGCCACTGGAGGGTGGCAGGAGGGAGCAGGATGGACAGAGGTGGGGAACTCCCCCCCCCCCCTCTGTGGAGCTACTCCTCAGCCCCCCCCCCCCCTTTTTGGCCATCGCCGCATCTCCCGCCTTCCTGGAGTGACGCGGCGGGAGGGAGCCAAATTCAGGTGAGCAACCCCCCCCCCCCCCCAGCCCTTTGGAGCCGCTGCTACAACTCCCCCCTTGGAGTGGCCTCACCCGGCACCACACACACACACCCCCATGGAGCGGAGTGATGGTCGAATCCCCCCCACCCCCTGGAGCGGAGCGGTGGCCGAAATCAAACCCCGCCTTGAGCAGAGCGGCGGCCGCATCCCCCCCGTGGAGCAGAATGATGGTCGAATCCCTCCCCATGGGCGTGTGAGTGCCGGAGTGCCCCCCCCTGCCAGGGGCGCTCTGGTGCCTTGCACCGGCTCTGGTCTGAGGCCTGTCATGTCATTTACTCAGAATCCATTTTTGGGAATGCATAAATTGTGTATTTAAAATTGTAATGTTTATAATTGACTGGAGGACGTTTGAGAATGAAACATGGACAAAAATAATATATACGCTAGAATGTCATAAAATGTATTCGATTACGGTATGCAGTACATCAAAGTCATCTAAATAGTTTAATTCATGATATAAACTAATTAATGTGATATCTATGAGGAAGTCAATGAACCTTTGGAACAGGGCGTTGCAATGAATAGTAAAGATGGAAAAGGGGAAATGGTGGACGTGCATGTGGATGGAAAACTTAAGGGAAGATAAGTACCGTACATTGTATTTTATAGTAAGCCAAGGCGTACTATTTTAGAGTATGTCAGCAAACAATAAATTATTCACTAATATGAATTCATGAATATGGTATATGTTAAAACTTACTTCATTCAGAATACAAATAACAAAACACACAACATACCTCCCAACTTTTCACCGACACGTCCAGGGTTTTGCGTCTACTCCCGCAAGCAGAGGGGCTGGGGGCTGGTCAGCAGCTTACAGAGCCGATAGCTATGCCTGCACAGCGGCGTAACATGGGGGCAGCACCTTGTGAATTTACGCAATTTTTGAGGCCACGCCCCCTTGGCGCTAGGTCATGCCCCCTAATTTCGGACACGCACTGATGCCCCTCTTTGCTTGGAATCAAAGTTGGGAGGTATGACAGAGGTACATAAACACACAAAGGGAAGAATAGGAGAACGTGTATGATCTTTTCTGCTGTCACATAGTATGGCCCATGTCATCTTTCTAATAAGCTTTAAAAGCAGGTATGTGGATGATAGTGTCTAAATACACAATACTGTAGGTCGATATGTATTACAATATCAACAGGGTCGATAGGGTACAGGTAAAGGGTAGATAGTACTTAACGTTGACAGGTACAAAAGATCAATACTTTTTGTGTTGAACATGACACTGTTCAACACAAGTTTTTTGTGGTTTTCATATATATTTCAACTTTTGCTCGATTTACCATCCACACGGACTACAATTAGGAAATGAAACACACTAAAGCGTTGGCAGATTAAAGCACCGTGCCTGAAGCGTGGTGTGTGAAGCGAGCCTGTGAGGTTATAGGTTATGTTTGCACTAGTTTGCACTAGTTGTGGTTACATACAATGAAACACAAAAAATTGCAGCTCCTAAAAATATTACAAACTTTTTACTTTTTTATGTGACTATTTAGACTATATGGTGTTGATCTGTTGCATTTGTGTAGCTATTTTATACCACACCTGTAGAAGCAGTAGTGTAAACCAAAGAATATGCACCTAAGTCAAACCTGATCGCTGGTGTGTGAATTGTCGATGCATGTGTATGAATTCTTAGTGTTCACACTAAGCTGTTTAAGCGGGGTGCTGCGCCTTGCACCATTTTTAAAGGGTAAAATGTGCTCTGCCCCTCTAGCGGCGCCCTTCTAGAATAGCCTGCTGCCTGACCCTGCCGGCGTGCATGGGGAAGCCCAGTGCCACAGTAGATGCCAGCGCTTCCCCGGCAGTGAGTTCGGCGGGGCCAAGCCCTGCCACCTTTGGTAATGACAGCGGGCCCAACCCACCTCCTTTGGTGATGGTGGTGGGCCCACCCCATTTAGTGACATTGGTGGCCGGGCCTGCCCCATTTGGTGACATGATGTAGTCGGTCTGCCCTCTTTATGCTGTCCCCATGCAGCACCGCCCTGCCCAGTTCCTACAAGGAACATTAAAATTCTGCTACATTTTTCATTGTTAGTCGTTGACAGGAAGTAATGCCAAGAACAATGTTAGACGTCAGCTCCAGGCCGTATATACCTATATTCATCACACGTGCCAAATAAATCCAGGGTTACATGGCGCTTGTGATGAGTGGTGACTAGTGGAAAAAAAGAATTAGATGGTGAGCACCTTTCAACGGGATTTAGACATTTTTGCTGGGCTGCGAATTCTTTGCTAGCTATAGATATCTATTCTATAGATAGATATCTAGAGATATCTATTACTGTAGCTCCACCTGTGGATCTTTTAAAATGTGTTAGTGAGTAATGAGTGAACCTGTGCAGCAGCTAGGTTGTCTGGAAAATGTGAACTGTTGGCAGATCTTCAGGACTGGAGTTGGTTACCACTGATATACAGTAATATGGGTAATAGATAACTATTACCAGGGTAATAATTAAGAGAAAATATGAAAAAAATAGACTGCGCTAGGATTGAGCTGAATTTCTAAATCATCTCTTAATAAAAACCTGCATGGGTTCATCTGATCAACCTATGGGGGTCATTATTTAACTCCTAGTTGGACCTTCAATGCAATTACATACACAATGAACAGTTTTAAAAGAAAGAATATATATTTAATACAAACTAATAAAAAATGAAGAAAGAAAAAATATGATATAAAATTTACGGTACTCTTTACCTAGAAGGGCGCCCACGATTTTGATCGTGGGCATCGTAAGGTAAAAAAAATCGCGTTGGTCGCATCGCATGCGACCAAAAAATCGCATGCGATGCGACCGACGCGATTACCGCGATTTCCCATAGGGAACAATGTTAAATGTCCCAATTGACCCGATTTTCCATAGGGAACAATGTTAAATGGCCCACAGAGGCCAAATAGGCACCCTGAAGTGTGAAATGGCCCCCCATTTGTTAACGCCACCCCACGATCAACGTCAACCCGAAGCGTGGCGAGCGCAGTGGTACGCGTCCTACGACCTTTTTATACCCCCACTATCCACGTCGGCGTGGAGTTGAGAATAGAAAGTGTGGCGAGCGCAGCGAGCCACCGAGCCCGAAGCGTGGCGAGCGCAGCGGACACCTTCACAGGTATACGCGTCCCCTCGCGGGCTTCACAGGTGTCCGCGTCCCCTCGCGGGGCACGCTGCGCTCGCCACGCTTCGGGCTTGGTGGCTCGCTGCGCTCGCCACACTTTCTATTCTCAACTCCACGCCAATGTGGATAGTGGGGGTATGAAAAGGTCGGAGGACGCATACCGCCGCCGCTCGCCACGTTTCGGGTTGACGTTGATCGTGGGGTGGCGTTAACAATTGGGGGGGGGGCCATTTCACACTTCAGGGTGCCTATTTGGCCTCTGTGGGCCTTTTAACATTGTTCCCTATGGAAAATCGGGTCAATTGGGACATTTAACATTGTTCCCTATGGGAAATCGCGGTAATCGCGTCGGTCGCATCCCATGCGATTTTTTGGTACATGCGATGCCCGCGATGGGCGCCCTTTTAGGTAAAGAGTACCAAATTTAAAAAAAAAAAAAAAAACATACAACACACAATATATACCGATAAAAATGCGATATGCAAAGTTAGTCTAGTATATACATAGTAGAATGGGTTAGGTTTTGGTTAGTCCATGGTAATTATCCGCGGATGCATAGATAGATTTTGGTTAGTGGGGTGATTCCAAATGCACAGTTAGTGAAGGGTTAATGCAGGGGTTCCCAAACTTCTTGGAATCACGGCATAATGGAGTATCAGAAATTTTTTCGTGGCACCCCAAGGCCAAAAGTTTCTTATTGAGTACAATATATATTAAATGAAATAGTGTTTATATGTGATCCATAGGTCCAGTTATGTTGTGAGGGACAGTATTCACATTGGTTTGTTCACATATTGTATGATTGGACGACACAAGCAATGATTTTCCCTATTACATTGACCATAAATAAAATGAATTGGTTCTGGAGCACAATTCCAGGGCACCCCTGCAAGTGCTCTGAGGCACCCCAGGGTGCCACGGCACACAGTTTGGGAACCACTGGGTTAATGGTTAGTAGGTATATTTACCACTCCTTTCTCATGCTGGAGTTTTTTTTGTTGTTAGTCCAATGCTTTCACACAAACAAGCTTGCAAGTACAGGTGGCCACCTGGATACTGTATAAGGTGTAGCACTTTCAATCTCACACAAGATCTTGCTGTTGCCTTATTGTGAGAGAACCAGAGGCACTGCAACCACAAGCGAAGCAACAAACAGCTGGTACCAGAACCAGAATAAGGGACTAACGCGTTTGCCCGCCTCTGTCAGTCGGTGGCTTCCTCAGAGAGTGTAATGATAATAATTAAGAGCAGAGGTACTCCTGACTTGATGTGATTACCTTTTTTTTTTTTTTTGTAGTGTGGATGTAATGTCTTGTATTTGTGATGTATGTAAAGTGTTGAAAATGTTATACTGGAAAAAAAAAGAAAAAAATAATTAGGTACAACCTCTGTTTTATGTTAAACATGATGGTATAAAGCAGTGCGCTTGGAATATGGAGTGTTTATACAAACTCTTGTCTGCGCACGGTCTTGTGATGTTTCTAATAATGTGACAGGAAATGAACGAGATCCATCCTTACTGTAAGGATCAGAGAACGGAAAAAAATTATCCCATTTCTCTACTAGCTGCGGATTATGAAGACACAGGTTGGTGACATTTGTCCCTGCTCATTCAGCTCTTTCTGTGCACCGACCTTCTGGGTAAAACTAAGTCTGGAAATTCCAATCTATACTAATAATCTATTTTAATAGCTAGATTTCCTTCAAGTCTTTGAGCTGGTCGGGGTGAGGGCTGCAGTCGCTGCACAGCGAGTGATTTATGATTGTTACAAGTTCTGTGGGGGTGTGATGATGACAGCATGTTGCATACTCAAACACGCAGCAAGGAGCAAGATATTATTTTCTGTTATGTGTAAGAAAGTGTGACCATTTTCACTGTTAGAACCAGTGAGTCAATAAACTCAGCAGGCCTAATCATAACCCCTTGATATTCCTTGTATTATTCAATTGCATACTCTTGTAAAAAGGATTTACATAACTTAATAACACAGGTTTACTTGGACATTGTAGCATGTTAGGCTAACAGCTCCTATGGGGCAATGTTTTTTGGGCAGCCAAAGTAATGAGCACCCATCAGAGCAAATCAATTGTTGCTCTGATTGGGTGCCCATTACTTTATGCGTGTCCAATTAGACAAGGTTTAGCTGTGAACAATGGCTAATCTAGTGTAATGCCTGTTTTTTTTGCGCCCAAACTCCTGTTTGGACGCCTAAACCATGGACTTTGCACACATTTCTTCTGAAACCCCAGGAGGCAGCAATAGGAAAGGCTTGTAAATGGAGCAACAATTTAATTGCTCTCTTTTGTGCCCCCTAGTGGTAGCCACAGTGGATAACAATGGAATCAACCACTATAACTGCAAAACTGCTCTGTATAGCATTCATTGCAACTATTGTAATATTCTTTCTGTTTTTTTTTTTTTATTTCCAAGATAGATGGCCAATGGACATTTAGGTGGACTTCAATAAAATGTTAATAAAATATTGGAGATTTGTGTCAATGGAATTGCAGCCTTACTAGGTTTGTCTTGCTTAAATTTCTATGTGGAGTGCTGATTTCGCAGTCATTACCTCACACATAGTGGCCAACTTGATTTGGGTTTTCCCTCTATAAGACTGACAAATGGCATAGACATGGTTGCATAAATATTTGGGAAGCCCACACACTCACAGAGGTGACTCCTATAGCCTCAATTACTAGGGCATTACTGCAATCGTTTGTGGAATAACTTGTGCCAACATGTACTGCAGCCATTGACTGTAAGGCTTATCTGCAAACACAAGCATTTCCTTTTAGTCAATGGCTGCCAGTCAATGCTAGAACATGTAGTTCCACAGTTAAAATTAAACACATAATTCTTAATTTACAAGTTGATTATAAAATCTTATAATGTAATGGAAAACTATTCTGTCTTTATAACCCAATGAGTCTTTTTCCCCTTTGGAAAAGTTTGTGGTTTGGAAAAGATCCTGCTTATTGTGCTAAGCATCTGCGATGTATTGCATTTGATACAGTGCGATGGGCAGGGAGTGGGTCCCAGGGTGTGGCGGGCGGGGTGTGGCAGGCTAAAAAATACTATTCAAAAGACTTTGAGACTCTCTCAGCGAATCAATGGCCACCCAGTCTTTTGAATAGGATTTTTCAATTCTGCAGCTCCCCGGGTTTACATGCGATATATCGCATGTGATTTATCACTTGTAAAAAAATGGCACATCACGTGCCAAATCTTTATGAACTCTCCCAGGTAGCTACTGGGGGAGTTCAGGGGAAATCAAGGCCGACTTGTCCCTAGGGCTGACTTTTCTTGCATGAAAAAATTACCTTACACACCAGGACGATATGGCCCAAAACGAGCCAATTTATATACAATCTCGACCGATTGTATGTAAATCAGCCGTGTTTTAGGCCATTTTGCTGCCCTTTTGATGTGATCCCGATCCGATGTGTGGCCCCGCGGGTCGGTCGGTCTTTTCTGAGATCCTACCTGCTGCAGGTAGGATCTCAGAAGCGACCATTGTAGTGGGTGGGGGTCATGATCGGATCGCGATCACATTAGGGGCATTTTCGCGGCGGCGCCGTCAGCTCATGAGTACGTTCCGGTGATGACCCGCTCATAAGCACCATTGTCCTGGTGTGTACCGTGCATTATACTCCGTACATTGACCAACAGATGAAGATCAGTGTACTATTTTGTAATGGAATTTCTTTAAAATTCAAATTTTTGAATCCCCTGACATTAAGACACCAATATGAGAGACACACTGGACAATGGGGCTGTGGCCAGCGGCCGGGTATGACGGTGGGCGGTGCAGCATCCAGCATGGTGGACAGATTGGAAGGTGGGCTATGATTAATGCATGCGTGATGCCTGTTTTAGGATGTGAAGATATGGATGGGGTTGAAGCGGTCCATTTCCCCTGTCATTGTGAACCCCCCACAGCAGGCCCCACCTGGGGGCAGTTCTGAGCCTGCAACCACGGGAAGTTGCTACTCGACAGGTCCAAGCTGTAGGTTTCAACAGGCATGTGTGCACTGTTGGGGGCCCCTATTCATCACAGGAGTGCCCCCGGCATGGGACGGTAGGTAATACTCCCAGACCTCCTAAGTAAAGCTGCTTCCCCATTTTGCGTCCACCAGATGGCTCGGTGGCCGGTGATGTACCCTCGTAGGGATGATGCGACATTTGTGGACTCGGGTTTTGGGTAAGGCTTTCTTTCTAAGGTGTCCGCCCTGGTGCCTAGGAACTGAAGGCTGCCTTTGAGTTGCCCCTCATGTTATTGGATAAGGTGACTAGGGAGGTTAATTTGGGTAGAATGGCTGGTCCCTTTTTTCTGCCCCTCCCATTGTGGGTCTCACGCTTTCCCTGATGGTGGTGATCCCAAAAAAGGATGCGGGCAAATACTGCCTGATTCAACATTTGCCCTACCCTCTTGGAACTTCCGTGAACAACGCTATTCCCATGGATTGTGTCGGATGCCTTATCAATCACTTACCAAACTTTGGCACCCATATGGGGAGTGGTTAAGTGTTTAAAGTGTTAAGTTATTTTGAAGTGTCATGCATGAAAGATACCCGATGGTAAGTTTATATGACACAAACAGAGCTGGAAGAACAAAGCTTGCACTGGAAAGTACTGTGTACTTGGTCTAATGCTCTAACGAGCCGTATAACTTACAGATAACTGTACACAACAATAACACGCAGAACCATCCAGTCTAAATTTCTTGTGCATTTCAACTCATTTGATCAGTCAAGCACTCAAACCAGTTCAAATCAGTTCACTTTAGCCATATACAGCGCATACAAATTCCCAATTTGTGACAAGACTAATAAGATAGATAGGGCTGAGGTCATGTCACTGGTCCCTCTCCACTCTAAACTGGCTGAGACCAGAAACCTGCTCCAATTCCGGAGATTCATCCAAGCAATTTGTCCAATTACCATGTTTAGTTACATAGGTAAAAAAGGAATAGGTTCATTAAGTTCAACTGTTTTTTAATTTGTTACTGTGCTGATCCAAATTAAGAAAAGATAAAACCACTCATGAGCCAGCTGCCGCTCTAAGCTCATGGTTGTTGAATTTTCTTTCATTAATCATCCCATACTTCCTCTATTACTGTATATCCTAAATATTAATGGGATTCTATAAAATGAGGAAAAATGCTCCACCGATGTCACCAGCTTTAGGTTATTTATAAACTGAATTTTCTAAACGATTTTTACTATGATGTTTATGGGGTATTCAATTGGGTAAGAGGTTTTCACCGCAAAGAAAAACCTTGTGCTCATTGCACCCAATTTTGGATTACTGCGGAAATGCTCGCTCCTGATATCTGTGGTATCTAACAAAAAAAATCATGATTGTAGGGTTTTCATCTCTGAAAACTCCACGGCACATGTAAACAAATGACACTTACCCCTCTGGTGGACTCTGCAGCAGCTGGTTGACTCCTTTCTATCTGCCCACTGGGGTGGGGGTTGCTGGGAAATTTTGTTTTTCCACCTACTGCCTCTGCTTTTCAGTGTTTTACACACACACACACACACACACACACTTTTATACTCACCGTTGCTGCAGTCCAGATCCCATATACACTGTGTATACACATTCAAAATTGGCAGGTTGCTATAAGTGCCCTGAAATGCACCAGGTGCTCCTTCATGCTAACAGGAAGCACGTTTAGGCACCCACTTTTAAATAAAACCTACTCCATTCGGCATGTAATGTCTTACCAGTCATTGTTGGTTGTGTACCTAATTATCTGCCCATGCAAAAAATACTACGTGGGCAAAATGATCTGGTCGTTATGAGAACATTTGGTCCTGCAATGGTCAGCCATCACTTTAGCCTTGAAAAAAAAACCCAGTGGACCAGCCAGTAGCCAGGCACTTTTTGGAACAGGGTCACACGCTGGGGTCTCTACGACATATGATTATCGACCACGTCCCGAGTTCTCAGGAGGGGACAGAGCTGCAAAATTGTTGAAAAAAAACAAACAATATAGATATTTCAATTAAACACAGTTCATCCTCATGGCCTCAATGAAATGTTGAACTGGACCACTTACACTTAGTTGAGGTCTTCTCCACTTGGTGCGGAGTCTGTATGTGCGCCTTTCAGTTGTGACACCTTTCTTTGGTGTTATCCTTGTTTTCCCTCTTTTTTTTTCCTTTTGACCCTTTATTAACAGCTGCTTTGCTCTTGAGCAATCATTGGAAGTTTCAATTTATTTTTTATGCTTTATTTTTTATCTTTTATTTGTCATTTATTTTTCTATTTTCTTTATCTCTGATGTTCTATCTTATTTATTTTGTTCTTGTTCTATTCACTATAGTGTAGGTCTTCACTGCACCTTTATGGTTTCTTTATAAGTGTTTCAGCATCCTTACAACTTATTGATTAGAACAGTGGTTCCCAAACTTTTTGAATCACGTCACCCTTAAGTATCAGAATATTTTTCACGGCATCTCTAGGCAAAAAGTTGGTTACTAATTTCACAAAAAAAATTAAGTAAATTGTAATTTAAATGTTTTCCTTAGGTCCAGTTATGTGGTAAGAAACATGATTCACTTTTGTTTACCAACATATTCTTAATTGGAAGCCACAAGCACTGATTTTGCCTATTTCATTGGCCATAAATAATTTGATTTGGTTCTGGACCACCAACCTGCAAGTGCTCTGAAGCACCCCAGGGAGCCTAGGTGCACAGTTTGGGAACCACTGGATTAGATTTATTCTTTAAAAGTATGGAAGTCTGCTTGATCTGTGTGTGAGCAACAATACCAGTTTCATACATAATTTGATGTTTTGGCAGCAGACATCATTAGCATTAAGGGCGGATATTTTCTGTTGCGCAGTTAAACCGCAGGTTGGCTGGATTTTTATTACCAGCCACACATAGTAATTTTGCTTGCAGGTTATGTTGTACTAGTCATTTTGGGCTTGCACGTTTGTGTATTTTTATATTTTGCATCCTGTCAGTGTGATTGCTTCCTAACATCTAGCATACAGGCCATCGAGGAAGACGCCACAGCCACCATGTCCCAGTTATTATAGTAACCTGGCGCAGTGAGGATGCCGTCATTAGCAGGGGACCCGGAAATGCATTCCTGATGCCTGCACGCTATCCGTCTGGCCTTTCCTAGACAGTAGAATCCTAACTTATTTAAGGTAACTAATCTGATTGACTCTGTTTGTTTGTACATTTATTGTTTCATGGTAGTCTTGAGAAAAGCAGTCCGGAATGGCTAGCACCCTCCAATCCACAACTACCGCCGTGCCAAGCCACAGTAAGTAAATACAGCAGAGTCCATGAGGCGGCACCCTTCGGTTTTGTCATAAAGAATTTTCACGCAGACAATACCAGTTTGCAAGCTTTCGGGAGCTTTTAATCCCTTCGTCAGGCAGAATAAAGACAAGTGACAATTATAATGAAAACAATGCTCACCTTATATACCTGTAGCCAATCCACAGCCACGGCGTCCAGTGTCAGAGCACCATACATTTGTGTATAAACAAATTCACAATACATATATATATATATATATATATATATGTGTATACAGGTAGAGATAAGATCGCACTCCATCCAACAAAGGGCATCTCCTAGGGCAGGGGTCGGGAACCAATGGCTCGCGAGCCAGGTGTGGCTCTTTTGATGATTGCATATGGCTCGCAGATAAAACAAAATATTCTCGAGGGGCGTGACCTGACTGGGGAAGCAGCAGGACGTGTATTTGCTGAGCTCCTGCTGCTGATCCCCCTTAATGGCTATAACAACGAATTCTGGAGGCACCCCCACTCCAAACTACCCTGCCCTTACACCCCACTAACCTGAGCTGTGTGCTGCGGAGCCGGGAGGCCGCTCGGAGGCCTCTGCAGGTTGCGGCCTAGCTCATACCCTGAAGCCGCGGCCTAAATTTGTGACCGACCAAACGCCGGGCGCCATCTTGGAGGCTGCGGCCCCACTAACCCCGCCAGCCTTGCACCGGGACCTGACGCCGCAGAGGAGAACCGGGGGACACAGAATACTCCTACCCGCTCTTGCCTCCTCACACCAGACTGACAGACGCTGCGCTGCTCCCGGAGACGGAGCTGAGACGCAGCAAACCACAGACCGGACGCCATCTTGGGAGTTGCACCCCCACACACCCAGGCAGCCCCGCACAGTACCCTCAGCCCGACACCGCCGGGAAGGTAAGCGGGAAACCCACACCATACCCGCCCGACGCCACCCACCCCCACCCCATATGCCACCTTTAAACGCCGGATCCAGCAATAAAATAAAACGTTTGGAGGCGTTTTATACTGACATTTAGTTGAATTCACTTTTAAAATATATTATATGGCTCTCACTGAAATAAATTTCCAAATATTTTGCTTTCATGGCTCTCTTAGTCAAAAAGGTTCCTGACCCCTGTCCTAGGGTGTCATCCAGAACCAAAGTCCATGTATGTAGAAAAAAAAGGACGCACTCTCCAGTATTTTAAATGCAATTAAAATTAGCTGTGTATTCAAGAAAAATGTACAAAAAGGATAAGTATCAGGGTACTCAACGTTTCCGTCCACTTGGGACCTTCGTCAGGAGGTAAGCAACAAGTACAGCAATCCAACAGAGGGCACAGCTCAGACCACACAGCAGGTTCCTACAGCGTATATATGTGTATACAGGGCTATTTTTCAGCAGGCTCCAGCAGGAACTGATCCCTTATTCTAGTTCACTCTTTCTAACAAAATATTTCTTAGATGGACAAAACCATGTGCACTGCAGGTGAGGCAGGTGTTACTTGTGCAGAGATAATTAGATTTGGGTGGGGTTTTACACCTGCCTCACCTGCAGTGCACATGGTTTTGTCCATCTAAGAAATATTTTGTAAGAAAGAGTGAACTAGAATAAGGGCATCAGTTCCTGCTGATGCCTGCTGAAAAATAGCCCTGTGTGTATATATATATATGTGTATATATATATATGTATATATATATATATAAAAAAAGAGGTTTATCGGAGAGCGCTGAATTATGTACCACCTAGTCACTTTAATGTAATATTCAACAATGGTAAATAATTTTTATATAACGACAATTGATTATTGTCCCTTTCCCGAATGAAACGTGGAGTTCTTGTTCAAGGTAAAAAGTTCTTTATTGAAACCCAACGCGTTTCGTCAGAACGACTTCTTCAGGGGTAAGACTAAAAATGGTACAGAAAGAAAGAGCAAGGGGCATATTTTCAGTATTGGATCACTACGTATCAATATCCATACAGTAGGTATAATTTCATTAATCTTTGAGTACATACCAGAATAATATTTTCCTGAGTGTATGATCAACGATAATAATTCATACAGGATAATAATAAAATCTAAAATGCAATTAAAATAACCAATGAATACAAATAATATAAACAGAAGAGCAAGCAAGTGAAGATAACGGAGGATAAAGACTGGTATTTAGCCAGGCTACATACCCGTGAAAGGTAAGTGGACGCCAAAAATGGCTAGATGATTGGATGTAGATGAATATCCGGGAATATCGGAGTTTTTTAGGGTCTGAAAATATTTTAATAGCTTAATTTTTAACATTTAACTGGTAACCACAGAGTAGTTTAATTTATTTAATTAATTAATTAATTAACATACCCCCAGTTAGATGATTCAGGGGGAAGCTTTCTTCTAGGTAATAAGTGCCCGGTCTTTAGGCGTAAAAGCACTATAAAAAATTCTTTTTGAATAACAAAAATAGTAAGTTACATAATTCAAGAATGGAATGGGATTTGTTAAATAAATACCATAGACTACATACCAGTAGAAAATGATCTAGTATGAAGAGTCCAATATGGATAGGCGTGGTCTTAGGTTATAGGGGTCACCATACCTAAATAACAAATTAAGTAATCATTCACTAGTGAATAATATGTAACCATTATAGGAGTTAAGTGATCATTACATACCAAAATGGTGGATGAAATAGGAAAACCACCACGGCCTTATGGATTTACAGAGATACGACGATCATCGGGAGTGGGGCTCACAGAATCTATAAAATGTTATACCTAATTAATAATTTCATAATACGGGGTTCCATAAAAGAGGGAAATTATATCAGACCTACCGTATAAAAGTAGAACCAGTGGATAATTCCAAAGTGACTTGGCTTTGAGAAATCACTTCCCAAATATATGTCACCTAGAAAGGATAAGTTTTTTATGGATGTTAGATAGGTGAAAATCACCGTTTGCCTGATAACAATTTAATCCCATATATTGGGGAGCGGGGAATAACATAGTGTGTTTTATTCCAATTTCTATATTTATCAGATTTTCCTCCAGTTTACTGTAATTAAACAGATCCCATAATAGCCATTATTTACATAACATAATTTTTTTAAAAATATATATAGTAAATGGCATGATTCAAAAAATTGACATGATCCAAAGAAATAGAAGTACAATACAGTTTTTTACAAATATTAGGGTATCATGAAAAGCAGTACCAATCATTGGAAATGCTTTATAAGATGTATCACAGTTTTACAGAGTGTTACTAAACAAAGTAACTACAAAAATTCCAGAGGTATTAACTCACCACAATGTAGCAGTATTGAGTAGCTCCTTCACTGGCTGACGACAACTGCCTAGTGAATAGTGGAGCCTTTATATAGGGAATTATACCCAGATCGACTTCCGGTATATACTGTTACTTTGTTTAGTAACACTCTGTAAAACTGTGATACATCTTATAAAGCATTTCCAATGATTGGTACTGCTTTTCATGATACCCTAATATTTGTAAAAAACTGTATTGTACTTCTATTTCTTTGGATCATGTCAATTTTTTGAATCATGCCATTTACTATATATATTTTTTAAAAAATTATGTTATGTAAATAATGGCTATTATGGGATCTGTTTAATTACAGTAAACTGGAGGAAAATCTGATAAATATAGAAATTGGAATAAAACACACTATGTTATTCCCCGCTCCCCAATATATGGGATTAAATTGTTATCAGGCAAACAGTGATTTTCACCTATCTAACATCCATAAAAAACTTATCCTTTCTAGGTGACATATATTTGGGAAGTGATTTCTCAAAGCCAAGTCACTTTGGAATTATCCACTGGTTCTACTTTTATACGGTAGGTCTGATATAATTTCCCTCTTTTATGGAACCCCGTATTATGAAATTATTAATTAGGTATAACATTTTATAGATTCTGTGAGCCCCACTCCCGATGATCGTCGTATCTCTGTAAATCCATAAGGCCGTGGTGGTTTTCCTATTTTATCCACCATTTTGGTATGTAATGATCACTTAACTCCTATAATGGTTACATATTATTCACTAGTGAATGATTACTTAATTTGTTATTTAGGTATGGTGACCCCTATAACCTAAGACCACGCCTATCCATATTGGACTCTTCATACTAGATCATTTTCTACTGGTATGTAGTCTATGGTATTTATTTAACAAACCCCATTCCATTCTTGAATTATGTAACTTACTATTTTTGTTATTCAAAAAGAATTTTTTATAGTGCTTTTACGCCTAAAGACCGGGCACTTATTACCTAGAAGAAAGCTTCCCCCTGAATCATCTAACTGGGGGTATGTTAATTAATTAATTAATTAAATAAATTAAACTACTCTGTGGTTACCAGTTAAATGTTAAAAATTAAGCTATTAAAATATTTTCAGACCCTAAAAAACTCCGATATTCCCGGATATTCATCTACATCCAATCATCTAGCCATTTTTGGCGTCCACTTACCTTTCACGGGTATGTAGCCTGGCTAAATACCAGTCTTTATCCTCCGTTATCTTCACTTGCTTGCTCTTCTGTTTATATTATTTGTATTCATTGGTTATTTTAATTGCATTTTAGATTTTATTATTATCCTGTATGAATTATTATCGTTGATCATACACTCAGGAAAATATTATTCTGGTATGTACTCAAAGATTAATGAAATTATACCTACTGTATGGATATTGATACGTAGTGATCCAATACTGAAAATATGCCCCTTGCTCTTTCTTTCTGTACCATTTTTAGTCTTACCCCTGAAGAAGTCGTTCTGACGAAACGCGTTGGGTTTCAATAAAGAACTTTTTACCTTGAACAAGAACTCCACGTTTCATTCGGGAAAGGGACAATAATCAATTGTCGTTATATAAAAATTATTTACCATTGTTGAATATTACATTAAAGTGACTAGGTGGTACATAATTCAGCGCTCTCCGATAAACCTCTTTTTTTGTGTATCTCTTGCCTGACTCCCACTAACAGGGGAGCCTAATCGGAGTAGCAGCAGATATTAAGAACTGTTAGCGCAATACGAGGTCCATACTGTGTTTTTATATATATATATATATATATATATATATATATATATAGGTCATGTAAGACAGCACTCAATTTTAAAAATAAAAGAACTCACGTTTTGTGGTGCACAGTCCTGTAATGTAAAGATACAGAAGCACTCACCCTCCTTGCAGAAGGTTTTGGGAAGAACCCTGAGGAAGACTGTGAATATCAGTTGAAACGGCTGTTGGGCCGTGTCTGTATACCATCTCATGCCTTAAATAAATCTACATTGGACTTCTACAAGTGTGTGCCGGTTCTTCCCAAAACCCACTGCAAGGAGGGTGAGTGCTTCTGTATATGTATATATATATATATATATCTACACACAGTGGCGTAAGTTTGCCATGTCGCCCGGAAAAAGTTGGTCGTCCCCCCATTGATAGAGAGCTAGAGAGAGGGAGAATGAGAGATAAGGGGAGCGAGGGAGAGGAAGAGCATGTTGTCAAAGCCCTCTTCTCTTCACATTTCGCTCACAGCTCTCCTATACTCAAACACTCAGTGACCATCTTCGTCTGCATACCCATCTCCATCATTGGCCTCAAGCCTCTAGTTGTATGTTGATTGAGTCCTCACTACTTATATTTAAGCTGTAATGTGTATTGAACTGTGGCACTCTTTACCTTTACTCTACTTTTGTTATTTATTCAATGTTATGCCAAGTTTTGTCTCCCTGTATTGTAGGAGCTGGACTGGAGGCAAAGCCTGGGGGTAGGCTCCCCTGACAGGGTTTGTAGGGAGCTGACTAGCAGTGTAGTCATAGGAGGAGTGTTTAAGGAGAGGGTCATAGGGGGAGGGGTGTAACGGGGTGTTGGAGGGGTTTATAAGCGGGGTTCAGGCGGGAAATAGGGATCACTGGGAGATTTTTCTTAACAGCTAAGCATCACTGCATCTCCCATGGCTTCCCCAGGCAACGCTGATTTGGAGGTAACCGCTGCGCTGGCTGCCCTTAGGGAGGCAGCAGGCACCAGAGGGGCAGAGTGGCTGCAGCAGCAGATGTCAGGTCTGCTGGGGGGACTGGGAGCAGCAGCGCAAGAGGCTGCTCCAGCGGGTGCACGGCCTCGGAGGTCTAGGCCTCCGGAGCGCTTCAGCCCATCTGTGTCCCCCAGGGTTCAGCGCCGTTCACGGAGCCCCGTTAGGGACCCTCCAGGCCTGGCTGAGGGTCAGGCAACGCCCGCCCGCAGGACCAGGTCTGGGAGGAATCCGACCAGCAGGCGGAACCCTCCGCGCGGGGGGGATCCCCCCTCCGTGCAAGAAGATCCAGCGGTGAGAGGTACTGGACCAGGAGCGGCGGGGCATGCGGGGCATGCTGCTGCCCAGCGCGGGGTGAGTCGTGCCAGGGGAGCAGAAGTACAGGCTGAGGAACGCAGGCCTGGTACACGGAGCGAGCGGCGCACAGCTGGCTCCGCCTCCAACGAGGTCACGCCGGCTGGTGCTGTACCTGAGGGTCGGGATGACAGGAGAAGAGAGATGTCAGCGTCAGCAGAGGATGGAGAAGTACCTGGTCCATCATCATTGGCTGGGGCTCGTCCGGACACTGGACCTGCGGCTGCTGGGTTCACAGCCCCCAGGCAGCCTGGTGAGTCTGTCTCTATATTTGTTAATGCTTTAGCGCGGAGTCAGGGGGGGGGAGGGTCAGCCCTCCAAGGGGAGATGAGCAGGGGATTTACTGATTTGTTGAGTGGTTTTGCAGATTGGTTAGTAGGTTTGCGACAGGGGGCGGGGCCATCCCCGGCGGCGGCGTGGGCGCCGCAGACTTCGGGCACGCCAGCTAATTATAGCGTGCCAGTCAGCAATAGTGTGCCGGTCAACGGTGGGGCGCCGGGGGGGAGCGGGGTGCCGGTATCTGGCAGCGAGCAAAGCAGCAGTAGTGCGGGGGCTGAAGGGGGCAGTGTGGGGACGCAGGAGGAGAGTGGGAGGCTCAGTGATACTGCAAAAGGGGAGGTGTATGTATGTTTTGAGGGGCCGTTGGGGGCCCACCTGAAGCAGGAGGTGAGGGAGAAGATTTGGAAAGGGGAATATGTGGATATATTTTCACTGCTCCCGTTAGAGCGTTTTAATCTGGATAGGCCCCGGAAAGAGGAGAAGAAGGAGGAGGAGGAACGGCGGCGGTATCGGCTGATACCGAGGTCATTCACGAACTGGTTGCAAGCATTTGCTATTTTAGCTAGTGTGATTGGGGAGAAGGCACCTGACAATTGTTCGGGTTTGTTTTGTTACATGGATGCGATAGGGGAGGCGTACCGGGTGTATGGGGGCCTGGCTTGGCTCCGGTACGATGAGCAGTTTAGACAGAGGAAGGCTGTGCGCCCTAACATACGTTGGGACCACAAAGATATTGCTTTATGGTTAAAGCTGACCGCCCCCGTGAAAAGTGGGCAGCCCTTTCGTGGGGAAGGGGGGGGGGGCGAGGGAGGCCACTAGTGGGACGGCCATGCAGAAAGGACTCTGTTTTGCCTTCAATGACGGGTCATGCCGGTTTGGGGCAAAATGCAAATTTAAGCACGAATGTTCCTCGTGTGGAGGGACCCATGGTGCAAATAAATGCTTCAGGGGGAAGTCCCGGGACGGTAATTCAAAAGGGGGAGACACCAGTTCGGCTGGAAAGGATGCTGGGCTATCTGCGTAGATATCCTGACCAGCAGACAGCCGTGTTGTTGGAGGAGGGGTTTAGGGAAGGTTTTAAGATACCTTCCGATGTGCAGGTTTCAGGGGGTTTTAGGAGGAATTTGAAGTCTGCAAGGGAGCATCCAGAGGTGGTGCAGGAAAAACTGCTTAAGGAGGTGCAGCTGGGTCGTATGGCTGGACCTTTTGGGTCGGCACCATGGCCAGATTTGATAGTCTCTCCATTGGGGGTGGTGCCAAAAAAGGAGGCGAACAAGTTTCGTCTTATTCACCATTTGTCTTTTCCAAAAGGGGCGTCGGTCAATGATGGCATTGACCCCGACATCTGCTCGGTGGTCTATACATCGTTTGACGCGGCTGTGCAGTGGGTGAAGCGGTTTGGGAAAGGGGCTCGGTTGGCAAAGACGGATATTGAAGCGGCGTTTCGTTTGCTGCCGGTTCACCCAACCAGTTTGCGTTTGTTGGGATGTTGTTGGGACGGGGAATTTTTTGTTGATCGATGTTTGCCGATGGGTTGCTCCTTGTCGTGTGCTTATTTTGAGGCCTTTAGTTCTTTCTTGGAGTGGGTGGTTAAAGATGTCTCCGGGTGCAGTTCAGTTATTCACTACCTAGATGACTTCTTATGTATTGGTCCTGGGGGGACCGGTGTATGCGACTTATTATTGAGGACTGTTGAAAGGGTGTCGGCAGATTTTGGGGTCCCGCTTGCACCAGGTAAGACGGAGGGCCCTGCGACTGTGATCAGTTTTTTGGGAATTGTCATTGATACTGAGAATATGGAGTGCCGCTTGCCCGAGGAGAAATTGCTGGGTTTGAAGGCTGAGGTAGGGAGGGCATTGCTGTTGAAGAAGATTAGATTGCGGGAATTGCAGTCATTGCTGGGTAAATTGAATTTTGCGTGTGGGCCGCATTTTCAGCAGGAGGTTGGCAGCAGCGACAGCAGGGGTGGCCCTTCCTCATCATTTTGTCAGATTGGGTAGCGAGTTGAAAGGGGACTTGCGGGTGTGGGCAACTTTCTTGGAAACTTTTAACGGCAGAGCATTGTGGATGTCAGACGCGTGCGTGGCTACTGAGTTAGACCTCTTCACAGATGCGGCCGGGAGTAGCGGTTTTGGGGCATATTGCCAAGGACATTGGTGTGTAGGCCGGTGGCCGGAGTCTTGGGTGCATAAGGGTATGGTCAAAAACTTGGCATTGTTGGAGTTGTTTCCTATTTTGGTTGCAGTAGTTGTTTGGGGGGAGTTGTTCCGCAATAGGAAGATTTGTTTTCACTGCGATAATTTAGGGGTTGTCATGGCCATTAACCAATTGTCGGCATCTTCACCGCCAGTGGTCACGATTTTACAGCAGCTAGTATTGGAATGTCTGGCCTTGAATTTGTGGGTAGTGGCCAGGCACGTTCCCGGTGTCTCTAACGGCATTGCGGATTCTTTATCTCGTTCACAGTGGGAACGTTTCCGGGAGTTGGCACCAGAGGCGGACAGGGAGGGGACCGGGTTCCCGACTCGGCTCTGGGCTCTGCTGGACGAGTAGTCGATCAGCTCATCAGGGAATCTTTGGCCCCGAATACATGGTCGGCATATAATCAGGAATGGAGGAGCTGGTTGGAATGGCGTGAGGTAGTAGGTCTGAAGGAGGACGATGACGAGTTGGCTGTCTTACTATATATAGGCCATTGTAAGGAGATTGGTTGGTCAGTAGCAAAAATCACGCGCTGCATGGCGGGTTTGGCTTTTGGGTTTCGTGCAGGCGGCAGGCCTGATGTCACTAAGAATTTCCTGATTGCGCAAGCTTTGAAAGGTTGGAGGAGAGGACATGTGGTGCAGGATCAGAGAAGGCCGGTGTCCTTCCAGTTGTTGCAGGATATGGGCATGAAGTTAAGGGAGGTCTGTAGTTCCAATTTCGAAGAAAGGTTGTTCGGGGTAGCCTTTTCGCTTGCCTTCTTCGGGGCACTGCGGATAGGTGAGCTAGTGAGTCCAAGCGTGTCCAGGCCGGGGGGATTGTTAGGGGAGGATGTGGATTTATACGCGGATAGGGTGGAGCTAGTGGTGAGGAGGTCTAAGACGGATCAGTTAGGGAAGGGGAAGAAGGTAGTTCTCTTCTCTGTACCAGGGTCGGATATGTGCCCGGTTGCACGCCTGAGGAATTTTAAGGAAGTCAGGGTGGGCAGGGAAAGGGATCCATTGTTGATGCATGCAAATGGATCCTTTCTATCAAGGTTTCAGTTCACAAGTGTGTTTAGAACAGTCCTACGGACGTTGGGCCTAAAGGGGGAGGAGTACGCGGGTCACTCTTTCCGCATTGGGGCTGCAACTGAGGCTGCTAGAATGGGATTTGGGGATGAGTTAATTAAGCGTATTGGGCGGTGGGAATCGTCTCGCTTTCGTTCTTATGTTCGTTTAGGGGATTGTTGAGGTTGACTGTGTTCTTTTCTGTTTTAGGGCAGCCTCCGTGCCTGATTTGGATTTTGGGACATTCATATGTCTTTTGGGGAGCGTTACGGGCTGATGTTAGACCGAACGGCCGCCAGCTAGGTTTGGATAGAGAGGAGGCAGTGGTTCGCTGGCTGGGGAAGCGCGGTATGGTATGGAGTGGAGTGTTGCCGGAATTTCACCGCTTCGTTCGGCTCGATAGGGCCCCCGACATATTAGTGTTGCATGTGGGTGGGAATGATCTTGGGGGCAGACCGTTTAGGGAGTTGATACGGGATATCAAGTTTGATCTCCTGCGTTTATGGGCAACGTTTCCGGAAGTGATCACGGTTTGGTCGGATATTGTGCCACGCCATTATTGGAGGGAGGCACGGTCGGCTGATAAGCTCAATAAGGCACGGAATAAAGTTAACAGGGCGATTGGGCGCTTTATGGCCAGGAACGGGGCTGTGGTGGTGAGGCACAGGGAACTTGAGTCGGGTGCCGGGGCATTTTGGAGAGGGGACGGAGTGCACCTGAATGCTGTGGGGATAGATGTTTGGTCTTTGGGACTACGAGAGGGAATAGAAACAGCGTTCCGGATGTGGGGGGGGCGCACGGGGTTAAGGGTTTAACCACGTGCTTGGTGGCGGAGGGGGGTCCTCGAGGTTAGTGGCATTGAGGCTTAATTATGCGGCGGGGAGGGCCCCATGAGGGGGCTGGACTCCCCTGGGTGAGGTTAATTAATGAGCACTGGGTGTTGACAATTGGTGCCCTCGAGCCAATCGCTATCGGCTGGGGGTAAGAACTCCTGGAAGTGCTTAGAGGTGTGGATAGATTTATTGAGGGCCTCGGGGACCACCTTCCGTGTGAATGTTTTGGTTATTGTTAAATTGTATTGTTTCAATAAAGATGGCTGCTGTGGCCAATTTTATCCAACAGGAGAGTCATGTCGTTTTTGGGTGGATAATTGGGCACAGCGATTAGACAATACCCTGTCATGTAGGAGCTGGACTGGAGGCAAAGCTTGGGGGTAGGCTCCCCTGACAGGGTTTATAGGGAGCTGACTAGCAGTGTAGTCATAGGAGGAGTGTTTAAGGAGAGGGTCATTGGGGGAGGGGTGTAACGGGGTGTTGGAGGGGTTTATAAGCGGGGTTCAGGCGGGAAATAGGGGTCACTGGGAGATTTTTCTTAACAGCTCCCACCCACCCTCCCTGTTTTTTTATAGTTTTTAGGTAGAATAATTGATAGGATGTCTTTTTGTCACAGTGGCCTGTGCGGAGGGGGGTCCTCGAGGTTAGTGGCATTGAGGCTTAATTATGCGGCGGGGAGGGCCCCATGAGGGGGCTGGACTCCCCTGGGTGAGGTTAATTAATGAGCACTGGGTGTTGACAATTGGTGCCCTCGAGCCAATCGCTATCGGCTGGGGGTAAGAACTCCTGGAAGTGCTTAGAGGTGTGGATAGATTTATTGAGGGCCTCGGGGACCACCTTCCGTGTGAATGTTTTGGTTATTGTTAAATTGTATTGTTTCAATAAAGATGGCTGCTGTGGCCAATTTTATCCAACAGGAGAGTCATGTCGTTTTTGGGTGGATAATTGGGCACAGCGATTAGACAATACCCTGTCATGTAGGAGCTGGACTGGAGGCAAAGCTTGGGGGTAGGCTCCCCTGACAGGGTTTATAGGGAGCTGACTAGCAGTGTAGTCATAGGAGGAGTGTTTAAGGAGAGGGTCATTGGGGGAGGGGTGTAACGGGGTGTTGGAGGGGTTTATAAGCGGGGTTCAGGCGGGAAATAGGGGTCACTGGGAGATTTTTCTTAACAGCTCCCACCCACCCTCCCTGTTTTTTTATAGTTTTTAGGTAGAATAATTGATAGGATGTCTTTTTGTCACAGTGGCCTGTGCGGAGGGGGGTCCTCGAGGTTAGTGGCATTGAGGCTTAATTATGCGGCGGGGAGGGCCCCATGAGGGGGCTGGACTCCCCTGGGTGAGGTTAATTAATGAGCACTGGGTGTTGACAATTGGTGCCCTCGAGCCAATCGCTATCGGCTGGGGGTAAGAACTCCTGGAAGTGCTTAGAGGTGTGGATAGATTTATTGAGGGCCTCGGGGACCACCTTCCGTGTGAATGTTTTGGTTATTGTTAAATTGTATTGTTTCAATAAAGATGGCTGCTGTGGCCAATTTTATCCAACAGGAGAGTCATGTCGTTTTTGGGTGGATAATTGGGCACAGCGATTAGACAATACCCTGTCATGTTCCTTTGTACGGCGCTGTGAAACACTTGTGGCGCCTTATAAATAAAATTATAATAATATTAATAGGGAATCATGGACAAAGGGGCTGCACTGACCTGAACAGGGCCCCACGGTGCTGATCCCTTCTAGACTGTGCACACAAAGCAGGGACCACCTGGGTGTGAGCTCATGGGGAGGGAAGAGGGGGTGACAGGTACATTTTATGGTACTTGTTTCCTAGCAAGGCACCAGCGATAAAAATTGTTTTACCTGTCTCTAATGATTCTCTAATGATTATTATGGTATGTAGCATACTAGAGGAGGCAGCGGCCTCCTCTAGCATCTTCAAAAATGTTCTGCTGTTAGGGGCAGCCATTTTGTGAGGGTCATTTTCATTAACCCCTTCACGACATATGACGTATATATACGTCATATGTCGGTTGGGGGTGAATCAAGCCAGCTCACGGAGTGAGCTGGCTTGATAGAGAGCAGGTAATGGCTGTATATTACAGCCATGTCCCTGCTCTCACGGCCACGAGCGGCGAGTTCGCCGATCGCGGCCGTTTAACCCTTTAAGCACCGCGGGCAAAGCGCCCGCAGTGCTTAAATAGCTGATCGGAGGGGGGGCGCCCCCCTCCGGCGCCGATCGGGGCCCCCCGCAGCGCGATCGGAGGGTGCCGATCGGTTGCCATGGTAGCCAGGGGTCTAATGTAGACCCCTGTGCTGTCCGTGTATTCATACCTATTACATCCTGCCTCAGGCAGGATGTAATAGGAAGTGAAAAAAATCACTACGTTCAGCCATAGAGCTCTATGGCTGAACCTAGTACAGGCGATCGCGCCCCCTAGTGGTCAAGTACACTAGGGGGCCTTGTAGTAAAAGTAAAAAAAAAAAAAAAATAAAGTTTAAAAATAAAAAAAAAATAATAAAATATTAAAAGTTCAAATCACCCCCCTTTCCCCATTTCCCAAATAAAAATAAATAAATAATAAAAAAAATAAACATATTTGGTATCGCCGCGTTCCTAAAAGTCCGATCTATTAAAATATAACATTAGTTATCCCGCACGGTTAAAGGCGTAAACGGAAAATAATCCCCAACGCCAAAACTACGCTTTTTGGTCGCATCGCCTACCCAAAAAAAAATAGCTAAAAGAGATCAGAAAGTCGCCCATATCCCATAATGGTATTAATTAAAAAGTACACTTCAGCCCGCAAAAAATGAGCCCTCACCCAGGTCCGTAGGTGGAAAAATAAAAAAGTTATAAGCCGCAGAACATGGCGACGCGACGCAAATTCGAAAAACCGTAACATTTTCTATTTTTTTTTTTAGTGGTAAAATGTAACGAAAACTATATAAGTTTGGTATCACCGGAATCGTAACGACCCATAGAATAAAGATAACCCATCATTTTAAACGAACTATGAACTCCAAAAAAACCGTAACCAGCGCAAAATTGTGGAATTGCGTTTTTTTTTTTTTTTACCCCACATTGAATTATTTCCTGATTCCCCAGAATATTATACGGTATAGTAAATGGTACCATTAGAAAGTACAACTTGTCCCGCAAAAAAAAAGCCCTCATGTGTCTATATAGCCGGAAAATTAAAAAAGTTACGCTTATTTGAACACAAGGAGGAAAAAAAAAAAAAAAATTACCTTAAAAGGCAATGTCGTGAAGGGGTTAACAGAAACCTGCAAGGAGGAGAGCTGGGACCGTATACAAGAAGATCTGCGGGTCCCAGCGTGACGGGGGCGAGGAGAGGGGTAAGCTGCAGGGTTGGAGGAGTTGAAGGCGGGCTTTATTTTTAGAGGGGGCGGGCTTTATTTTAAGCTATAAATTTCTGACGGGGGCACGTCCAATGTATAGTTACACCACTGATGGGGGTTAAGCAATATCTAATGCTAATGTGGACATTTTCTCAGGGAAGTTCATCAATCTCTTAAACCCTTATAAATCCACTTTGCAAATATTTGTTCAAGCTAATTTTTTCCGTCCAACACACAGGAATCATTCAGTGGCATCTATGTAGCTAAGACCTACTCTGAGAACACACATAATATACTAAGCAGAAGCTGGTCAGCTCATATGAGTGCCCAGAAATGCCAAAACAAAGTAACATATTTATATACAGATATGTCCTTTTACATCCTTGCTGCAATGGGTTGGATGAGTCAGTGTAGTATAACTCACAGACAATGGGGGTTATTCTGGTTCATTCGCAAAGGCAAATTCACTCTCAGATGGATAAAACCATGTGCACTGCAGGTGGGGCAGATGTAACATGTGCAGAAAGAGTTACATTTTGGTGGGATGTGTACTTCAAACTGATATCTATATTGCAGTGTAAAAAAAAAAAGCAGCCAGTATTTACCCTGCACAGAAACAAAATACATCACTCAAATCTAACTCTCTCTGCATGTTAGATCTGCCTCACCTGCAGTGTGCATGGTATTGTCCATCTGAGAGTGAATTTGCCTTTGTGAATAAACCAGAATAACCCCCAATGTCCAGGTCAGCAGAAGGTCAACATGCAGGTCAACACAAGCAAAATGTTGACATGGAAAAAGTTGATACATTAAAAGGTCAACACCTGAGCATGTGGGACCCCAATTAGTGCACTGCGTGCCCTCGCATGGCCCAATAAGAGTCCACATGGATGATAAAGTATGAACATGTAAAAAAAATGACCTGCTCGTATTCGCTCCCCTTTCCAATGTTTGGGGTTTGCACATGCGCAAATATGCATATGTGCAAACCCCCGGAGAGGACCCCTTCAGCGAGTCTTTCACTCGCCGGGGCGTTCACAAAATAAGTCACAGGTAGGGGGCAGTCGCTGCGTGTCATGGGCTTGCCCACAAAAACGGTAGGCACGCCCATGGAAACGCTACTTGGGGCGGGCAGATGACATCATCTTATCACATGCATACACATCCGCTCTCATTGTAGCACTGGGATTGGGGCGGAGGGCTAGTGGTGCGTTCGGCAGAGCGGCAGTTACCTGTTCGCTAGGCAGCAAATATACTGTAGCCAGCCTAGTGAGCAGGTCTGAATTACCCCCTTATAATAAGATAACATAGCAACATACAGTATAAGGGTAAATGTAATAGAGTGTGTGAAGGAGGCACCAGCGAGTTCCAACTGAATTTGCCCAATGTTTCAAAGGGATCATTACTTAAAAGGCAAAACCAAGGTTGATCTTTCCTAAAAGTATGATGATGAAGATGATGGTAATGAAGAACAATAATGAATCTTTTAATAGTGAAGCCAATGAAGAATACAACTCCCACACTAAAAAGGTAGACTGTAGTCACAATATATATATATATAGTTT
The DNA here is from genome assembly GCF_055691185.1 of Crinia signifera. Lineage (NCBI taxonomy): Eukaryota > Metazoa > Chordata > Amphibia > Anura > Myobatrachidae > Crinia > Crinia signifera. The sequence continues at coordinate 110,439,705 of NC_139224.1, forward strand.
GGTAAGAAGATATTAATGAGAGTAGCATCTACTAGACGAGGAATAAAAAAAATGTATATATAATTCCCTAAATTGTCCCATACTGTATGTTCCATATGCAGTGGAATCAATTGTGTCTCAGCTTCCACTTACAGGGAGAACTGGCATTGACATTATATAAGGTGTGAAAAGCCCTCACTGCCCACCATTCCTTACATAAAACACTAAGGGGGGAATTTACTAAGAAAGTCTCAGTCGTATTCATATTCTTAATACGAATGAATGCAACTGCCAACGGCCGTATTCTTGCCAAAATATGATTCATAAATAGGGCACATTTACTAATCTGCAGTATTTATGGATCCATATTGGCTCAATGGCGTAGGTAGGCGTATTCCGCCGGATTTGTATTTATATTTATACGGCCGCTACTTACGCTGTGCATACACGCTGGCAAAAAATGCACATTGTGATTGTGTATGCACCTTTAGGAGAAAACTTGCAGCACAGCAACCAGACATTTGTATACGTCTCTCTTGTAAAAGACAGATACAAGCTAATTGCTTATAGTTGCTATGTTTTAGTGCCAATGTACAGTTAGTAAATGAGCCTGATACAGCGTTATCTATAGTTTGTAGCAGTACGGATTGTGCAATGGTTAGCATTACTGCCTCACAGCACTGAGGTCATGGGTTCGATCCCACCATGGCCCTAACTGTGCAGAGTTTGTATATTCTCCCCGTACTTGCGTGGGTTTCATCCGGGTACTCCGGATTCCTCCCACAATCCAAAAATATACTGGTTGGCTAATTGGCTCCCAACAAAAATTAACCCTAGAATGTCTGTGTGTGCGTGTGTATATGTGGTAGGGAATATAGGTTGTAAGCTCAACTGGGGCAGGGACTGGTGTGAATGTTCAAATATGCCCACTTTACCAGTGATTTTCTTATTGTGTATGAAATGGCTTCTGCGCCATTTTCCTAGTGATTCTGCAATGCTGCTGCCAATGTGTAACTCTGGGGGTAAGTATTAAAGAAAATGGACCCATTATAAATTTGTCAGTAATTCAACAGTATTAATTCACAGATGATTTCGGTAGAATGTGCATTTTGTACAGTAGTATACTCATAGTTAACTATCCTCCTGCATTCTGCAGGAGACTCCCTGAAATAGCAGCAATCTCCCTCTCTCCCTGATTAGTCTAGCAATCTCCCTCATTTCACACTTACTTTGATTAAGCCATGTTACCTAACGTATATGAAGTGGAGGACATTCAGATCTGGGGGTGGTTTAGCCAAAAAGCCTACCAGAAATATTCCTGGTGATCTGCCCTTTACTTCCGATCCATTTCCCACTGTCCCCCTTGGTGTGCGGTGGGGTGAGGCAGGTGAGGCACAGCCTTTCCTGTCATACTAGCGTGTATACCGGCATTTTTAATTGATAAATAATGCCAAAAATACAAAGAATTTATTTAAAAATTCTTATTTTTATTATTCTAATCATTTTTATAGTCAAAACTCTGGAGTAAAAAGTCTATGGCAGGTGAGGCAGTGCCTCACCTGGCTACCTTTTCTGCACGTCTCTTATCAAAACTCAGCGAATCTCTAGCAGTGTATACTGCTGCACATGTGTATAATGCCGGCATGTACCCCATGGATCATATATTGTATGCATATCTGGCTCTGGTACTTGCCAGGGACTCTTGAGCCATTTACCTCACCGCACGGGCCCCTTCTCTTCCCTCCCTCTCATCAACACTTTAAATTGTGTTTCTTTTACTTGTACACAAACGGAGCTTTTATGTGCTTTGAGAAAAATAGATTCCCATTCCCTCTCTGATAATGAGATTTTCAGATCTTTTTCCCATTTTTGGACAAAGAGAGTGTTTGTTTGGGGGTTGGTCCGTTGTAATATTTGGTATATGGAAGAAATTATATGACTAGGGTGTGTAGGTGAGACACAGAGTCTCTCAAATGTGGACATTTCTCTGGAAGCCTGTTTGAAAATACTACCCCTCGAGCAGGAAGTGTCGTATATGTAAATATTTCCAGAAATCAGTACTTGGTATGTCCCATTTTATCTGTATGTCTGAAAATTGTTTTACTCCAGATATCTGTAATATCTGGCCCACTCGAAAGAGGCCCTCTAAAGCCCATTTCTTGTAGTGGGATAGAGTGCGGCCGGGAGGGAATGCAGTGTTGCCTAAGAATGAGGTAAGGGGGCCGAATTCTGAAGAGACTTCGGGTCTCTTGCGCAGCAGTTTCCAGCAGGTTAGTGTTGGGGATATAGTTGGGTGAGTGCGAGAGCCTGGGCAGAGTCGGGAGCCATGGAAAAATCTCAGGGTACTGCTGGACATATAAGCTTTCCAAAACAGATTTGTTTCAATCACCATACAGCACTTAATATTATTACAATGTAGTTCTGTTATCCAATGCTACAGCCAATCAGATATGTAACTTGGATATACTTGCTTCTTGTATATTTATATATCATATATATATATATATATATATATATATATATATATATATATATATATATATATATATTTTTGTTTTTTTTGTTTTTTTTTTCTATCAATTTATTGAAAGTCTAACCAGAAATAAAAATATCCTGGATCTCTTGATAAGCAACAATGGGGACATTCTTACTAACATAACCATAAGGGAGACATTGGAAAACAGTGATCACAATATGATCACATTTGGGCCCTCATTTTGGTTCACTCACAGAGGCAAATTCCTTCTAAAATGGACAAAACCATGTGCACTGCAGGTGGGGCAGATGTAACATGTGCAGAGAGAATTAGATATGGGCAGAGTTTTACTTCAAAGTGAGATTTAAATTGCAGTGTAAAAATAAAGCAGTCAGTATTTTCCCTCCACAGAAACAAAATAACTCACCCAAATGTTAAGGCCCATACACACTTGACGATTTTCACCTGAAAATCGGTCAAAACAGCAGTTTTGACCGATTTTCACCTGAAAATCGCCTAGTGTGTATGCCTCCCAGATTGCAGACTAGCGATGATGCGCGCTCCCGCATCATCGCTGTCAAAGTCTCTAATCTGCTGGTTTTACCAGCATGCCAGAGATGATGGCTTATTTATTTAGCCATCATCTCTGTGTGTGTACGCCGGGCTGCCGGGCTAAAGATTAGCCACTTTGAGCCTGCGTACCGCCCCGCCGCCCCGCCGCCTCCCCCTGCTCCCTCCCCCCTCCCCCAGCACGCACCTGTATTCCGGGCGGCTGCAGTACTCCTCCTAATGCCCGCAATTTCGTCTGGCTGCTGGGCACCCCTCCGCCGGCAGGTCCTCCCGTTCTTCCACGATCATGTCTGCCTGGCTGCCCCCGCAGCAGCTTCCAGGGTCCCCAACCGCTGCCTCCTCATATGTTAAAAAAAAGCAGTTGTTAAAACGTTTATAAAATGAGACCACTGCCACCAATGTGAGATTGCCCACAAGTGTATTTATATTATATATATATATATATATATATATATATATATATATAGATATAGATATAGATATAGATATATATATATATATATATATATATATCTATATATAATATAGATATATATATATATATCTATATATATCTATATCTATATATATTTATTATCTATATATATTTATTATCTATAAATATAATATATATATTATATTTATATATATAGATATATATATATATATAGATATATATATATATATATATATATATATACATAAATATATCTATAATATAAATACACTTGTGGGCAATCTCACATTGGTGGCAGTGGTCTCATTTTATAAACGTTTTAACAACTGCTTTTTTTTTAAACATATGAGGAGGCAGCGGCTGGGGACCCTGGAAGCTGCTGCGGGGGTGCGGGGGCATCCAGGCAGACATGTCAGGTGGGCGTGTGGCCGGAAGGACCTGCGGGCATTAGGAGGGGTGCCCAGCAGCCTGACGAAATTGTGGCCATTCGGAGGGGTACTGTAGCCGGAATTTAGGTGCATGCTGGGGGAGGGGGGAGGGAGCAGGGGGAGAAGGCGGGGCGGCACGCGGGCTGAAAGTGGCTAATCTTTCAGCCCGTGCTGCATACACACATAATCCAATAGACTGGCGGGTACTTGTGTAGTTTCACGGCGCCACTAAATCGCATGCGATATCGCATGCGATTTAATACCTGTTCATATCCCCACTATCCGCCGTAGTGGATAGTCGGGAAATAAAGAGGTATTAAATTGCGATTGATATTGCATGCAAAATCGCATTTCTCCGAATATACTCCGCCCAGCGATCAATTCTGAATCAGGACCCAAAAACTGAAATGCACAGAATAATATGGCCCCTTCTCCCACCCTTGGAAATCAAACCCAGCCCATTATGTAAATAGCCTTTTACATGAAAGATTTTCAGCAAAGTCTTTCACCTCCTGAACATCTCTTGCTCTTTTGGGAAAATAGATCAGTGTGTACGCACTACTTTGGTGACAGATATATCTATCAAAGATTTTGGCAAAGTCTTTTGAAATGAAAATCTTCAAGTGTGTATGGGCCTTAACTCTTTCAGCACGTTACATCTGACCCACCTGCAGTGCACATGGTTTTGCCCATTTTCCAAACAAATTGTACTGCGATCAGATCTGAATAAAGGCCTTGAATTAAATTGTAACAAATATAATTATATTGGAGCAACTAGGTCCTTGAATTTCAGAAAAGCCAACTTTGGTAAGTCCTTAAAGTATATAAACTGGATGGAATTATTTAGAGGTATGGATACTACTAAAAGATTACAAACTTTCAAAAAAAAACCTCTGCAGGAGGGCACTGATAAATTTATTCCTAGGTAGGTAAATAAAAGAACAAATCTCAAAAGGAAACCCATGTGGCTTAACAGCAAAGTCAAATTTGAAATAGCTAAAAAAAGGAGGGCATTTAAAGCATTTAAACAAGATGGGACACCCAAATAATTTGCCGCATATAAAGAATGTAATATGAAATGTAAAAAATACAGTCAAGAATTGTATTCTAATTGTATGCTAAATTAGAGACTGGACGTAAAATAGCCACAGATAGCAAATCTAATCCCAAAAAAATCCTACAGTTATATAAATAGGAAACGGTTAAGGAAGGAAAATATTGGCCCACTAAAAAGTAAGCGGGGTACCTTGGTAATAGAAGGAAAAGAGAAAGTGCAACTATTAAATAAATTTTTTGCTTTGGTATTTACAAGGGAAGAGTCTTCAGAAGATCTCCAACAGATTAAATGGTTGGATCTTGATTGCTCCCAAACTGTATGTTTGAGTGAGGAAATAGTCAAAAATAGATTACAGAACCTAAGTAGTAACAAATCTCCTGGCCCGGACCAAATACACCCTAGGATACGAAAATAATTGAGGGCCCTTTTCTAGTTCACTCTTTCTGACAAAATCCTTCTTAGATGGACAAAACCATGTGCACTGCAGGTGGGGCAGATGTTACTTGTGTAGATAGAATTAGATTTGGGTGTGGTTTTACTTCAAAGTGAGATCTGTATTGCAGTGTAAAAATAAAGCAGCCAGTATTTACCCTGCACAGAAACAAAATAACTCACCCAAATCTAATTCTCTCTGCACATTTTACAGCTGCCCCCCTGCAGTGCACATGGTTTTGTCCATCTAAAGGAGCCCACACACGCACCGTTGCCGGCGGTGCGATGCTCCCGCGGCACCTCATCGTACAGTACAAAAATTATGTGCTGCACATACTTTTTGTACTAGCCTTTTCTAGCATAGCATCGCATCGCATGCACATCGTATGCACAAGGCATACGATGCGATGCTATGTGTGCTAGTTAAGCCCACAACGCACGCTGGGATCGGTGCGTGTGTGGGCTCCATAAGAAGGATTTTGTTAGAAAGAGTGAAGTAGAAAAAGGCCCTTAATTCTGTCATAGCACTACCTTTATATGTGATATTCGAGGAATCAATAAACTCTGGGACCATAACAAGGCACTGGAGCATAGCTAACGTCATACCACCAATATGGAAGAAAAGTAGCAAAATGAACCCTGAAAATTATAGACTGGTCAGCCTTACATCCATTGTGGGGAAAATATTAGAAGGAATAATAAGAGATAGTATCCAAAATATCTTAGCACAGGACAAAGTGATAAGTAAGGCTCAGCATGGGTTCGTCAAAAATAGATCATGTCAGACTAATTTTATTAGCTTCTATAAGTCAGTAGGGGGCTAGACTTCGAGAAATATGTTGATGTAATACTGCTTGATTTTGTTAAAGCTTATGACACGGTGCCTCATAAAACATTATTAATGAAACTAGGTAATTTAGGGTTAGGAGATAAATTTGTAATTGGATTAACCCCTTCCCGACATTTGACGTACATGTACGTCATGGCTTTAAACTGTCACTGCGTCTATAGACGCGGTGACAGTTAGGAGATGTCTGCTGTCCCTGACAGCAGACATCCCCCCTCGCCACCCAGGGGGGGCAGGGGTGCCCCCCCCGGTCGGCGATCGCTGTGATTGGCTGTTCAAATCTGAACAGCCATTCACAGCGTTTCCTGTGTTACCGGCGGCTAAGCCGCTCGGTAACACAGGGATCGGTGGTGATCGGTGCTGTTAAGTACAGCACCGATCACCACCGATGAGCAGCACCCCCCTCCCACCCACCCGGCACTCACCCGGCCCGGCAGCAGGCTCACCCGGCGGCGGCAGCGGCAGGAGCGCACGCAGCGCGCACCCCCCTCCCCCCCCCCTGCCAGCCGCAGCAGCAGCATGAGCTGCATAAAAAGTAAAAAAAAACATGATAATGAACTGAAATATATATATATATATATATATATGTGTGTGTATATATATATATGTGTGTATATATATATATACACACATATATATATATATATATATATATATATATGTGTATATATATATATATATATATACACATACACATATATATATATATATATATATATACACACACACATACATACACACATATATATATATATATATATATATATATATAAAAAGATATTCCCGACATATGACGTATATATACGTCATGGTCGGGAGGTACTTCCCGACCGAAGACGTATATATACGTCATGGTTTTAACTGTCACCGCGTCTATAGACGCGGTGACAGTTTGGAGATGTCTGCTGTCCCTGACAGCAGACATCCCCCCTCGCGGCGATCGCTGCGATTGGCTGTTCAAATGTGAACAGCCAATTGCAGCGTTTTCTGTGTTACCGGCGGCTAAGCCGCTCGGTAACACAGTGATCGGTGGTGATCGGTGCTGTTAAGTACAGCACCGATCACCACCGATCGCCAGCCCCCCCCCCTCCCACCCGGCAGCCCCCCTCCCTCCCACCCACCCGGCTGCCGCAGCGCCAGCACCCCTCCCACCCCCCCGCCAGCCACAGCGCCAGCCCCCCTCCCAAAGCTGGTGACCAAAATGGGGTCACTTGTGGGGGGGTTCCACTGTATTGGTGCTTCGGGGGTCTTGCTAATGCGACATAGCACCCACCATTCATTCCACCACCAAATATCACTCCTTCCCTTCTGAGTCCTGCCATGCACCCAACTGGTATTTTTGGTCACATGTGAGGCATTGCCGTACTCGGGAGAAATTGGGGCACAGATTTTGGGGTGCTTTGTCTCCTTCATTCCTTGTGAAAATTAAAAATTTTGAGCCAGATCTGCATTTTTGTGTAAAAAAATGTAATTTTTTGCAGAAAAATGCAGTTCTGGCTCAAAATTTTTCATTTTCACAAGGAATGAAGGAGACAAAGCACCCCAAAATCTGTGCCCCAATTTCTCCCGAGTACGGCAATGCCTCACATGTGACCAAAAAATACCAGTTGGGTGCATGGCAGGACTCAGAAGGGAAGGAGTGATATTTGGATTTTGCAGCACAGATTCTGGTTGAATGACCCCCGAAACACCCATACAGTGGAACCCCCCCACAAGTGACCCCATTTTGCAAACTACACCCTTCAGGGAATTCATCAAGGGGTATAGTGTACATTTCAAACCCCCAGGGGTTTCACCAATTTTGATACAACTGAGCTGTGAAAATGAAAAATTAATTTTTCATTTTCACTGCCCAGTTGTACCACAATTGGTGAAACCCCTGGGGGTTTGAAATGTACACTATACCCCTTGATGAATTCCCTGAAGGGTGTAGTTTGCAAAATGGGGTCACTTGTGGGGGGCTTCCACTGTATTGGTGCTTTGGGGGTCTTGCTAATGCGACATAGCACCCACCAAAATTCCACCAGAATCTGAGCTGCAAAATCCAAAAATCACTCCTTCCCTTCTGAGTCCTGCCATGCACCCAAATGGTATTTTTTGGTCACATGTGAGGCATTGCCGTACTCGGGATTTTGGGGTGCTTTGTCTCCTTCATTCCTTGTGAAAATGAAAAATTTTGAGCCAGAACTGCATTTTTCTGTAAAAAATTACATTTTTTTACACAAAAATGCAGATCTGGCTCAAAATTTTTCATTTTCACAAGGAATGAAGGAGACAAAGCACCCCAAAATCTGTGCCCCAATTTCTCCCGAGTACGGCAATGCCTCACATGTGACCAAAAAATACCAGTTGGGTGCATGGCAGGACTCAGAAGGGAAGGAGTGATATTTGGATTTTGCAGCACAGATTCTGGTTGAATGACCCCCTAAACACCCATACAGTGGAACCCCCCCACAAGTGACCCCATTTTGCAAACTACACCCTTCAGGGAATTCATCTAGGGGTATAGTGTACATTTCAAACCCCCAGGGGTTTCACCAATTTTGATACAACTGAGCTGTGAAAATGAAAAATTAATTTTTTTCATTTTCACTGCCCAGTTGTACCACAATTGGTGAAACCCCTTGGGGTTTGAAATGTACACTATACCCCTAGATGAATTCCCTGAAGGGTGTAGTTTGCAAAATGGGGTCACTTGTGGGGGGGTTCCTAACTTTTAGCATTTTATGGTGCCTAGAAACCTACATGGTGCCTAAAAAATAATCTCATAAAAAGGAGGCTCCAAAATCAAGTAGGTGCTCCTTCTATTATGAAGCCTGTGGTTTGGTCAACGTGCACACTAGGGCCACATATAGGATATTTATGAAAACAAAAGAATTGGGGGAATCAATTTTTAGTCACATTTCTCTAGTAAAATGTACTGTGTTCCTTAGAAAAATGTATTAAAATTGCAAATCTGCAAAAAAAATGAAATTTCACCTACACTTTGTTTTAATTCCTGTGAAACACCTAAAGGGTTAACAAACTTCCAAAATGCTGTTTTGAATACTGTGAGGGGTGCAGTTTTTGAAATGGCATCATTTATGGGGGTGTCTCACATACAAGTCCCTCAAAGTCACATCAGAACTGAACTGGTCCCTAAAAAAATCAGTGTTTGAAATTTTCTTGAAAATTTGAGAATTTGCTATTCATATTGTAAGCCTCCTAGTGTCCAAAAAAATGAAAATGAGGTTGAAATAATGATGGCAACATAAAGTATACATATGGTCTATGTTAGTTATTAACTATTTTGAGTGGTAAGATTATTTGTCTCACAAGCAGAAAATTTAACATTTTGCAAATCGCAAAATTTTCCATTTTTTTCCGACATTTTGGTATTTTTCACAAAAAAACACAGACTGTATCGACGAAAATTTACCACTAACTTGAAGTACAATGTGTCACGAAAAAACAATCTCAAAATCACTGGGATAAGTAAAAGCAAAAAAAAGTTATCCCCACTTAAGTGATACATGTCAGATTTGAAAAAAAGGGCTCTGTCAGGAACGCAAAAACTGGCTCTGTCAGGAAGGGGTTAAAAACTGGTTGCTCAATCGGGATACGGTCATATTGTCTACAACAACAAATCGGTCAACAAGTATTGGGTCGACATCACTAGGTTGACATGCAGGAAGGTCGACATGGTTCTTGGTCGACATGGGTCAAGGTCGACATGGGTCTAGGTTGACATTTATTTAGGTCGACAGGTCATTAGGTTGACACAAGCATTAGGTCAACATGGGCAAGGTTGACAGTCAAAAGGTTTTCACTGTTTTTTAAACCGACATGTGTTGACAGGCGGTATTTCATGCCCTACCATCCACTTGAGTGTGGTGGGAGAATAAAATAGTGTGCCGAGCGTAGGGGATGCGGTACACTTTAAAATGTGTCCTTGTCGACAGTGTTGACATTCGGGTAAAAAAACAGTGAAAAACCCCATGTTGACCTTTTGACTGTTGACCTTGCCATGTTAACCTAATGCTTATGTCGACCTATTGACCCCGTTGACCTAACCCATGTCGACACAGAACCATGTCGACCTTGTCCCATGTTGACATAGACCCATGTCGACCTTGCTGCATGTCGACCTAGTGGTGTCGACCCAATCCTTGTCGACCATGTTGTTGTAGACAATATAATCCACACCCGCTTAATTGGGGACAGAGAGTGGTGGTAATGGCATACATTGCAGTTGGGGTAAGGTCCAAAGTGGAGTCCTGCAAAGTTCAATATTGGGACCCGCCTTGTTTAATATATTCATTAATGATATAGGAAGTGCCATAGTGAGTAAAATTGCAATATTTACAGACGAGACTAAATTGTGTAAGGAAATTAACTCAGGAGAGTATGTGGATACACTACAAAGTGTCTTTATTAAACTGGAAAAGTGGGCGAAAAGGTGGAAAATGCAGTTTAACATTGATAAATGTAAAGTAATTACTTATGGGAACAAAAATTAACAAGCTACTTATAAGCTAAATGTAGTTATTATAGGAAATTATGCTGTAGAGAAGGGCTTGGGGGGTCATCATAGATGAAAAATAGGGTAATAGTGCACACTGCTCAAGTGCAGCAGCAAAAGCAAACCAGACACTGGCATGCATTAAAAGGGGAATGGATTCAAGGGATGCCAATGTGATAGTGCCTCTTTACAAGGCATTGGTGAGACACTTGGAATACTGTGGTCAGTTCTGACCTTAAAAAGGACATAGATGAATTGGAACAGGTACAGAGAAGGGTGACTATGCTAGTAAAAGGTCTTGAATCACTAGAATACAAAAGACGGTTAACCAGGCTGAATATGTTTTCACTGGAGAAACGGAGGTTGAGAGGTGATATGATTAGTATGTTCAAATACAGGCTTGGGAATCATATGGAACTAAGAGATGGTTTGTTCACTAACAGGCCTATACTTAGGACACACGGGCATGTACTGAGGCTCGAGGAAAAGGGATTCCGTACTGAATTAAGAAGATTGGATTCTTCACCATTAGAGTAGTAAAATTTTGGAACTCATTGCCGGTGGGGGTGATTACAGCAACTACTGTTAATGAATTTAAACTGGATACAATTTTGGCCACTATAGATATGACTTACTCAAATCAGCAGTTACAAGTTAGAGAGGTTGAACTCGATGGACTAACGTATTTGTTCAGCCTTAATTACTATGTTACTATGGATCCTCCACTTTACTCTCATGTGGAGATATGCTGTCTCTGCCACTTTATATATATAGGGGAACAGGTACTATATGTGTAATACCCTTATGGTTATGGTTACGCATTTCATATATGTGTGTATAAATAGATGTAAGTAATAGTCACAGGTGTATACTGTAATTCCATGTTGTACGGGACATCCATCATAGAAGGATATTTACTTTATAATTATTATTTGTATAGGAAAGATGAATTTTCAAAATACTTGGGAAAAAAAGAAATATGAACCAAATAATTAAATAATTGGCTAAATTTAATGGCCAGTAATGAGCAACAGATGGATTTCAAGGGATACTGGGAGGAGGATTTGTGCATTGGTGAGGCAAAGCTCGAGAAACAAGGATTTCTGGTTACCACCGTACAAAACCAATGTCTGCCACACATTATTTTGGATATGAATGTCCTAGGAAGTTGCCCAGAGGAATTAGTAGAACTCTTGACAAAATAAATGCTTTAGCCACCCTGAAAGAAAGAAGGTATTTACAGCAAGTGCAGAAGTGGGGTTTGCACTTGCGCTGCTGAATCTATAGTGATAGCCTGTGAACCACACTGAACAAAATGACACTTGGACACACTTGAAATAATTATAATAAAGTTTTATGTATAAAAAACACAATCATAAAATTACATATAGATAGAAGAATACGTTTAAAAAGCAGATGCAATCCAAATATGATTTTCTATGTATTTGATTTAAATATGACAGAATATATTAGAAATAGAGTAAGTATCAATAGCCCACTCCAATGGGGTCACGGACTGAGGGTTTAGAAAAGGTATTTCCAAGAGCGAAATAAGCTCAATAATACAGCAGCCAGTCTGTTAGTAGCAGGGGTCAGGTGGTTAGATGGTTAGGGGTATGGGGGAGACACAGGCCATAGCAATCAGATATAGGCAATGGATAAGCTGCGTGAAGCCTGTTAGCGCATGCAACGCCAGAAGGAGACAGTCAGGTAACGCACTCAATCCTTTGTATTATGCTCACCCTCCTTGTTGGTAGATGCTGGAGGGGTCGGGGAGCCCGATGGCAGGGAGGCTCAACCCGATGCACATGGTGATATAACGTCCGCAGACGAGTGCTCTGGTCCAGTGAGGGTGTCGGGGAGCCTGATGGTGCTGCGGCTCGACCCGAGACACGTGACAGTGTGACGTCCGTGGATAGGGGCTCAGGTAGGCTGCGGCAGATGGATTAGCCGTAAGATAGAGTCCGGGTGACGCTGGCTGAAAAGGCTGTAGATAGCTGCTGGTGGCTCAGCTGAGTTTGGACCGTAAGCCGCTCCAAGTATGGAAGTCGTGACCTCAGGAGTGGGAGGGCTCCAAAGCGGAAGTGACGTCAACGCGTTTCGTTCCCTAGGAAACCGGGAACTTTCTCAAGACAATTTTTGTACTATTTAAGGCATCTGCATGATTGATATTTAATTGGTATAATAATCACAGAATAAGCATTCGTGTGTCCGGTGTCAAAGTAATAAATAATATACAGTATGAATAATATTTATTAACAAATAAAAATATACAGCAGACTTCCGGTTCCGGCAGCGGCATGAACAGCCGCATGTGAGAAGTGCTCCGCTGCTGACCGGCTCACAAGCACCTTTACTAGGCTTTTAAGCCTCCAAACACCCTGCAATCGCCTCACTACCTGCGTCCGGAGACCCCCGGCCCCGCATGGAGAGAATCCTGGAGGACATGCCAGGCTCCCGATCCCGTACAGCCAGAGCCAAAACACCAGCCTCTGCCACCCCCAAGATGGCGACCGCAGCAGATCACACGCGGACGGAGGAATTGAAAGCAGCCCCTCTGCCTCCCAGAGCCAAGCCGCCCTCACCTACTCCAGCTATCAGCCGCACAATGAATACCCAGCCAGCCTCCCCAGGCGCAAGCAAAAAGGTAACCCCGCACACAGACGACCCAGTCACATACGGGGAGATGGTGGGAGCGATAAGGGCAGCAATGGCCCCCCTGCTAGACGCCCAGACCGATAAGATAAACTCACAACTAGCACAGCTGCACCAAAGAGCAGCGGAGGTTGAGCACAGAGTGGGGGAATGCTTTCAAGACATAGCAGAAATAAAGCCCATGTTGAAGCAGCACTCCTCAGACTTGATGTATCTGTACAATAAAGTGCAGGACCTGGAAAATAGATCCAGGAGACAGAACTTACGCATAATTGGCTTACCAGAGACACTAAAGGGAAATGACCTTTTCCAGTTTATTAAAAATAAACTGCCAGAAATGCTTCACATTCAAGATAGGTGCTCAGACATGGTGGTGGAGCGCGCACACAGGCTGGGCCCACTACGCCCACAGGAGGGCGCCAGACCCAGAGCAGTCATCTTCAAGACGCTTAATTTTCTCCACAAAGAGCTTATTTGGACAATGTCACGCAGGCACAGAGATCTTACCTGGGAGGGCAACCGCATCCTTATATTCCAGGACTACACAGCAGAATTAATGAAACAGAGAAAGGAATTTTCTCCCATCTGTTCACGTCTCATTAAACTTGAAAGGAAATTTGCCCTAATGTATCCTGCGAGACTAAGGATTTACGATGGCACTGATTATAAGGACTTTATGTCGGCACGTGATGCAGAGCTTTTTCTGAGAGAAGAACACACCCGTGACCACGGGCACCCCCAGATGTCGGACTGTGACTAACCCCCCCCCCACCATACTTACCAAGAGAAGGCACCTGAACACAGTTAACCCTGGCGGCCCACATAGATACTGCCGGGTATTGTTTTTTGCCTCCCACACCCACTCAAGCTTATTGAACTGTCCGGCCCTCGTTCCAGAAGAAGGAAGCAGATGAGATCTTCCACAGCCGGATCAGGTTTTTTGGGGTGTATTGCTAAGCAGACAAATGTTACAAATGTTATAACCTGTTTACAGTTTTACATAGTTACTTAACAGAAGTGAGCTGGTAGGCATAGGAGCCTATAAAACGCAGACGTAGGGAGAGATGGGCTCATCTCCCCCAATTGTTAAAGGAAGCAGGCCACTATGGCTACTAAGTTTTGATTTTATTTTCTCCCCCCCCCTACCCCCCAGTTTGTCCCAACCTCCCACCCAAATCCCACAGGGAAAGAAAGCATTTTATCTCGTGCATCCCAGATGCAACCCAAATCTGAATGTAATAACCTTCGCTAATATGTACCTAGTGATCGCCAAGTATGGCACTTAAAATTGGTAGCTGGAATGTGGGAGGAATCAACTCCCCAGTGAAAAGGAAGAGAATATTGGTGTACTTAAATAAGCTACAATTAGACTTGGTCTGTATTCAAGAATCGCATTTGGTACCACAAGAAGTTGTCAAATTAAACATGTTAAAGTGGAAGGTGTTAGCCTCATCCTCTCATAACTCGAAGTCAAGAGGTGTGGTGATCATAGCAAAGCAAAACATAGATCTAGAAATATTGAAAACTGTCGCAGACCCACAAGGCCGCTTTGTATTATGCCACCTGAAATATGAGCAGCAGGAATTTGTATGTTTTAATGTGTATGCCCCCAATCAATATTCCAACCCCTTTTTCAGACAAATAATTTCGGTATCATCCCCCTTTCACCACCTCCCAATGGTACTATGTGGGGACTTAAATCTTGTCTCCTCTAACGCCTTAGATAAGCAAGCACATCACACCCCATCACGTAAACTCCCCAAATTTGGCATCCCAAAACTGTGTGAACGCCTACAACTGATAGACGCCTGGAGGGTTTCACACCCCACAGAACAAAACTTCTCCTGCCTAGCAGCAGCCACCAATAGAATGTCCAGGATAGATTACATCCTGCTCTCTCACTTCTTGTTCCCCAAGGTGGAATATGCAGAAATGGCCCCAATCCTTCTCTCGGACCACGCAGTGGTGCACATTAAAATTCACTTCAACAATAGTCAAACCCCTACAACAATATGGAGATGCCCACCTGCCTTAGCGTCATCAGTACACCTGAGAGACGCAGTAACAAATGCGTGGGACAACTATGCCAAAGAAAACAGAGAGACAGAGGAGACGGATCCCCTGTTGTTCTGGCAGGCGTCCAAACCCACAATCAGAGGAGAAATTATCTCCCACATGGCTTTCATAAAAAAGAAAGCAAAGCGGGAGCAATTACAAGCTCAACTAGCGCTTACAGACGCCTTTCGGAGTTACAGGGTCTCCC
Source organism: Crinia signifera (assembly GCF_055691185.1). Lineage (NCBI taxonomy): Eukaryota > Metazoa > Chordata > Amphibia > Anura > Myobatrachidae > Crinia > Crinia signifera. The sequence continues at coordinate 110,455,349 of NC_139224.1, forward strand.
CCTCCCCCTCAAATAGAGAAACTTACCTAAATGCAAAGAGGACCTTTGAGGCCTCAATTGAAAAATCTGAATCTATTTACTCCTTCGCTAAACGAGCTAGGTTTCATAGATTCGGAAATAAATCCAGCAAACTACTTTCCTCACTCCTACAAGGCCAGAGACCCCCGGCAACAATACGCCCCCTTCGCAAAGCGGACAATTCTTACACCACAACAAACCCCCAGACAGCTCAGGTCCTTTGTGATTTTTACACTAATCTATATTCTGCACCTGAATCAGAATCCACAAACTCCCAAGAATTCTGGGAAACCATCACAACCCCCCAAATAACAGAGGAAGATTCACACCTTCTTACTCAAGACATCACACCACAAGAAGTCATAAAAGCCCTCTCAGATCTAAAACCAGGTAAAGCTCCTGGCCCAGATGGCCTTACCCCAGACTATTACAAATTGCTAGCCCCTAAATTAGCCCCAATTCTCACCAAAGCCTTTAATAAAATTCTAACGACAAATGAGATGCCCAACCACTTTAATTCAGCTATTCTCAGAGTGATCCCGAAGCCAGGTAGAGATTTAGCTCTGCCCAGTTCCTATAGACCAATTTCTTTATTAAATATCGACTATAAACTACTCATGAAAATAATGGCAGAACGTCTCAAATTAATTCTACCCAAAATAGTACACATAGATCAGACAGGCTTTGTCATGGGAAGAAGTTCCACAATAAACATTAGAAGAGTCCTCTCGACAATTTATGCTACCCAGTGTGCTATGTCGGAGGATCCAAAAGCGATACTATCACTCGACGCCGAAAAAGCCTTCGACATGGTACACTGGGAGCACCTGCATAATACACTTCGAAAATTTGCCTTTCCAGAAGCATTCACCCACTTCCTATCAACGATATGTGAGGGAGCATCCTCGCGAATCATTTGTAATAGCTTGTTATCAGACCCATTCCCCATCCTGAGAGGTACGAGGCAGGGCTGCCCTCTATCGCCCCTGCTGTTCGCCCTGGCCTTGGAGCCATTAGCCATCCACCTAAGGGAATCCCCAGAATTCCAGGGAATCCAGATCCGCGGCATAGATCTTAGAGTTTCATTATTTGCTGATGACATGCTCTTATTCTTATCTCACCCACAGCATGCAATACCGAAAATCTTCCAAATACTACAGAAGTTTGGCAGTTTCTCGGGCTATAAAGTGAATATAGATAAATCCGAATTATTACCTTTAAAAGGCCCCCCACCCATATTCACACCAGATGACATTCTAAATTCCATTAAAATCCAAAAATCCCATATAAAATATTTGGGCATTCAGATTCCGAATAAACTCACAGACCTATACAAGAAAAACTACTCCTGTATCATACCAAAAATACTGAAAACCCTCACAGACTGGGCCTCTTTACCCCTCTCCCTTTTGGGAAGGATCGAGGTGGTGAAAACGGTTATATTCCCCAGAATAATGTACCCCATGCAAATGCTACCCTTAAAAATAGCACCTACAGATATCAAGATTTTAAACCGAGCCTGCTCCAAGTTTATATGGAATGGAAAGAAACCAAAAATAGCTTGGGCCAAACTCAGCCTTTTAAAGGCGGAAGGAGGTCTTGGCCTACCAGATATAAATGCTTACTCCTGCTCCCTTCTAGCCCGCGTGGCACTAGGGTGGTTACAGGACTCTAACTTCTTTTCCTTATATGAACTGGACAAGGCTGCTTTCTTCCCTTATTCACCCAAAGCTCTCATTCATGCACCAAAAAATAAAATTCCCTTACAAATATACAAAAACCCAATGTTCCAAGACATTCATAAGGCCTGGCACCAGACATGCAGAGAAATAGGAATTGACCCCCAAAATACGGAATGGATGCCAATCTGTGGAAACCCTCTTTTCCCCCCCGGAGTAAACAATCCAGCCTTCAATAGACTTGAAGGGAAAGGCCTAAAACTAATCTCCCAAGTGTTTGATCCGGGAGGGAAAACTCTACCCTTCTCTACCCTTAGAGATAAATATGGCCTCCCTTCTAATGCCCTATTCCCAATAATACAAATCCAGCACTTTGTGCAATCCCTCTCTACCCATAATATAATATCCTCTTCCCACTCTACATTAACTTCATGGATCTGCAAACTCCAAGCTGGTTCCTTTAAATCAAAACTCATATACAAAGCATTACAAGAAAAACTTTTATTAACAACACAAGAAAAAACAAAGATAGCATGGGAGAAGGATATCCCCCTGATTCAGGCCACTGATATATATAAATATTACGAATCCACAATGAAGATCCTCCAGGCTTCGGCCTTACAAGAAACACATTACAAAATAATTCACAGAGCCTTTATTTCGCAGAAGCAAAGAAGCTACTTTGACCCCTCTGAAACTGGAAGATGCCTGAAATGTGGCTATCACTCCGGTACTTTGTTCCATAACTTCTGGACCTGTGGACACATTAAGAAGTTTTGGCATAAAATACTGCATTTCATAGAAAAACACTTCTCACTAAAACTAAAACTTTTACCCACACCAATACTCTTTTTAAACTTTGATGAGTGGCGCCTCTCTGACAATCAAACTTATATAATACCTTTCCTAACAGTTTTGTTCACGGTGGCAAAGAAAACTATACTGAAGTCATGGATTACACAACGCAAACCAAATCTCTCTGATTTGGAGGAGATGCTGAACAGTTACATGACTTACGATAGATACAACAATATCCACGCCACTCAATCCTTAACAAAAAGTTTCCTAAAAAAATGGAAACCTTACATCAAAATCAGCCCAATTGCCACCCAGAACAAAATTCTAGAATCCCTTGACTTACTCTCACACTTGAAATAACCAGCAAGAATTTACAGATAGCATAAACCTCCCCCCCCCTTCCTCCCCCAGAAGATCTAGACATAGAGGACTCACACACTACTATCCCACAGCCAACTCTCAGACGATTGATACATATATATGCAGATACTTAAACCAAATGCTTTCAGTTCCCCACCCCCCCCCTCCCCACCCCTCTCCCCCCCCCCCCCCTAGAAATACCTCAAACCTTCCCATACTTACACCAGACGTAGAAGACCTACCTGTGAAGACATACCATCGCGATAACTCGACCTACAAAATAAATACTGAAACACTTATAAAACACCAGAACTCCTGGTCACCTCTTAAAGTCAAGATGACGTAGATAACCTGACCAAGGAAAAGGTTGTAGTGTTGCGTATGCCAGCAGGCTGGCAGACAGAAACGTGAAACCACGCCCCCCCTGAGCCCCGAAAGGGTGCCTCACTGCAGCAATACTGGCCGTTATATGTTTCCCTATTGATGTATGTATGTTTTTTTTGGTATGCTTATCTACGCATTTATGTGTTGATTGCACATCTTGTTGACAAGTTCAAATAAGGTTTGAAATACTTTGTACTACCTTGTAATAACTGAGATGTGTCATATTTGTTTGATACACATTCTACATATTTTATGTTATTTTATATATTTTATGTTATTTTACTATGGAAAAATTCAAAATCCAATAAAAATACTTTGAAAAAAAAAAAAAAAAAATATACAGAATTGACAAGGTTGTCCAATTAGGTTCAATTACACTTTCAGAGTATCAAAATCAGAATTATATAGGTTAACCATGGTATGAATCCAGGTTCATTCGGACTGGGAGACAGGGAGAGTACAACATAATTATATATCTATACAAAAAGAGAGAGAGAGATGAAGAGTGAGAGGGGTTAGAGGAGTAAGTGCACTTTTTTATCAGAGTATAAATTAATATTAGTTTGTTAGAGTAATTAATTTGTATATTCATTCTACTTGAGTCCTATTGGGAGAAAAGTGCTATATAAATATCATTATTATTATTATTATTATTATTATAATATCTTAGCGGCCACATACAACAGAGAGAAGCTATCCGGTCAGAAAGCTGAAGTCTAATTACATGCACTGATAATTAGTTACTATCCATAGTTTGTAGAAACGGTAATGTTAGCACCCAGAAGGAAATATTATCTAGAGTATGCATACTGGAGGAGAGACGAGATTTTTGTAGTCCAACTAATCAAATAAAGTAAAAATATATGATATCATGAAAAGTATATCGATAATAATAAAGAATATATGTAAATAAAAATATATATAGTCCAATATTAAAGCATAATAAAATGAGAGAATCTAGAATATAAAAAATATTAGAAATACTGGAACAGGAATATTAGAAAAATTTCTATATTAAAACAGTAATAGTAATAATAAATAATAAATAACCAATGTCCTCGTAGATGTACATATATTTAGACGTCTGGTAGCAGCGATTGTCTTATGTCATTAGGGTATGTTTGTAGGGGATGCAGAAAGCGGCGACTGCAAACCCCAGGCATCACGGTATACCCACGTGCCTGGGGTAGACACTGGTCTCCCCAACCCATACAGTGTAGCCCCAGATTCTTCCTACCATATCTATGAGTATTCATGGTACCAGGGAGGGGAGAAGGGAAAGGGGTAGGGAGGAACGGATAGTGTGAGTGAATGGAGGTCCTGGTCCTAACAGAAGTATAGATTGAGATAGAGGGACGGTATATCGAAGCGAATCCTCACTTGAAATTTAGGGGGGTTAGTCCATACAGGTGAGGTCCAGGGCTTCATTTAGGCCGAGGGGGCTAAGGGTATCCAGTTTAAAGATCCACGAGGATTCTGCTAGGCACAGCCTTCTGAAGCGGTCCCCACCTCTCTTGGTATTAATAATACCAATACTATATACTATACTAATACTATATACCGTCCCTCTATCTCAATCTATACTTCTGTTAGGACCAGGACCTCCATTCACTCACCCTATTCGTTCCTCCCTACCCCTTTCCCTTCTCCCCTCCCTGGTACCATGAATACTCATAGATATGGTAGGAAGAATCTGGGGCTACACTGTATGGGTTGGGGAGACCAGTGTCTACCCCAGGCACGTGGGTATACTGTGATGCCTGGGGTTTGCAGTCGCCGCTTTCCGCATCCCCTACAAACATACCCTAATGACATAAGACAATCGCTGCTACCAGACGTCTAAATATATGTACATCAACGAGGACATTTGTTTATTTATTATTTCTAATACATTTTATAATCTAGATTCTCTCATTTTATTATGCTTTAATATTGGACTATATATATTTTTATTTACATATATTCTTTATTATTATCGATATACTTTTCATGATATCATATATTTTTACTTTATTTGATTAGTTGGACTACAAAAATCTCGTCTCTCCTCCAGTATGCATACTCTAGATAATATTTCCTTCTAGGTGCTAACATTACCGTTTCTACAAACTATGGATAGTAACTAATTATCAGTGCATGTAATTAGACTTCAGCTTTCTGACCGGATAGCTCCTCTCTGTTGTATGTGGCCACTTAGATATTAAATAGAATGAATATACAAATTAATTACTCTAACAAACTAATATTAACCCCTTCCCGACATTTGACGTACATGTACGTCATGGTCGGGAAGTACTTCCCGACATTTGACGTACATGTACGTCATGACTTCTAACTGTCACTGCGTCTAGAGACGCAGTGACAGTTAGGTGATGTCTGCTGTCCCTGACAGCAGACATCCCCCCTCGCCGCCCAGGGGGGGCAGGGGTGCCCCCCCCAGTCGGCGATCGCTGTGATTGGCTGTTCAAATCTGAACAGCCATTCACAGCGTTTCCTGTGTTACCGGCGGCTAAGCCGCTCGGTAACACAGGGATCGGTGGTGATCGGTGCTGTCAAGTACAGCACTGATCACCACCGATGTGCAGCCCCCCCTCGAACCCGCCGGGCACTCACCCGGCAGCAGCAGCAGCTCCCCCGGCTCCCCCGGAGCGTCTGGAGCGCACGCAGCGCTGCCCTCCTCCCCCCTCCCCCCCGCAGCAGCAGCAGCAGCAGCATCAAGCTGCAGAAAAAGTTAAAAATGAAATATATGCACTGAAAAAATATATTTATATATATATATATATATATATATATATATATATATACACACACATATATATATATATATATATATGTGTGTGTGTATATATATGTATATATATATATATATATATATAAATACACACATATATATATATATATATATATGTGTGTGTGTGTGTGTGTATATACCGCACCGATTACCACCGATCGCCAGCCCCCCCCCCTCCCACCCGGCAGCCCCCCTCCCTCCCACCCACCCGGCTGCCGCAGCGCCAGCACCCCTCCCACCCCCCCCGCCAGCCGCAGCGCCAGCCCCCCTCCCAAAGCTGGTGACTAAAATGGGGTCACTTGTGGGGGGGTTCCACTGTATTGGTGCTTCGGGGGTCTTGCTAATGCGACATAGCACCCACCATTCATTCCACCACCAAAAATCACTCCTTCCCTTCTGAGTCCTGCCATGCACCCAACTGGTATTTTTTGGTCACACGTGAGGCATTGCCGTACTCGGGAGAAATTGGGGCACAGATTTTGGGGTGCTTTGTCTCCTTCATTCCTTGTGAAAATAAAAAATTTTGAGCCAGAACTGCATTTTTCTGTAAAAAATTACATTTTTTTACACAAAAATGCAGATCTGGCTCAAAATTTTTCATTTTCACAAGGAATGAAGGAGACAAAGCACCCCAAAATCTGTGCCCCAATTTCTCCCGAGTACGGCAATGCCTCATGTGTGACCAAAAAATACCAGTTGGGTGCATGGCAGGGCTCAGAAGGGAAGGAGTGATTTTTGGATTTTGCAGCACAGATTCTGGTTGAATGACCCCCGAAACACCCATACAGTGGAACCCCCCCACAAGTGACCCCATTTTGCAAACTACACCCTTCAGGGAATTCATCAAGGGGTATAGTGTACATTTCAAACCCCCCGGGGTTTCACCAATTTTGATACAACTGAGCTGTGAAAATGAAAAATTAATTTTTTTCATTTTCACTGCCCAGTTGTACCACAATTGGTGAAACCCCTGGGGGTTTGAAATGTACACTATACCCCTAGATGAATTCCCTGAAGGGTGTAGTTTGCAAAATGGGGTCACTTGTGGGGGGGTACCTAACTTTTAGCATCTTATGGTGCCTAGAAACCTACATTGTGCCTAAAAAATAATCTCATAAAAAGGAGGCTCCAAAATCAAGTAGGTGCTCCTTCTATTATGAAGCCTGTGGTTTGGTCACCGTGCACACTAGGGCCACATATAGGATATTTATGAAAACCAAAGAATTGGGGGAATCAATTTTTAGTCACATTTCTCTAGTAAATTCTACTGTGTTCCTTAGAAAAATGTATTAAAATTGCAAATCTGCAAAAAAAATGAAATTTTGAAATTTCACCTACACTTTTTTTTAATTCCTGTGAAACACCTAAAGGGTTAACAAACTTCCAAAATGCTGTTTTGAATACTGTGAGGGGTGCAGTTTTTGAAATGGCATCATTTATGGGGGTGTCTCACATACAAGTCACTCAAAGTCACATCATAACTGACCTGGTCCCTAAAAAAATCAGAGTTTGAAATTTTCTTGAAAATTTGAGAATTTGCTATTCATATTTGAAGCCTCCTAGTGTCCAAAAAAATGAAAAGGAGGTTGAAATAATGATTGCAACATAAAGTAGACATATGGTCTTTGTTAGTTATTAACTATTTTGAGTGGTATGTTTATTTGTCTCACAAGCAGAAAATGTGACATTTTGCAAATTGCAAAATTTTCCATTTTTTCACGACATTTTGGTATTTTTCACAAAAAAACACAGACTGTATCGACCCAAATTTACCACTAACTTGAAGTACAATGTGTCACAAGAAAATAATCTCAAAATCACTGGGATAAGTAAAAGCAAAAAAAAGTTATCCCCACTTAAGTGAAACATGTCAGATTTGAAAAAAATGGCTCTGTCAGGAACGCAAAAACTGGCTCTGTCAGGAAGGGGTTAATTTATACTCTGATAAAAAAGCGCACTTACTCCTCTAACCACTCTCACTCTTTATCTCTCTCTCTCTTTTTGTATAGATATATATATATGTTGTACTCTCCCTGTCTCCCAGTCCGAATGAACCTGGATTCATACCATGGTTAACCTATATAATTCTGATTTTGATACTCTGAATGTGTAATCGAACCTAATTGGACAACCTACGGCTTTGACAAGTTCTTACTAATATACTTGTCAATACTGTATATTTTTATTTGTACATTTATAATTATTATTCATACTGTATCTTATTTATTACTTTGACACCGGACACACTTGAATGCTTATTCTGTGATTATTATACCAATTGAATATCAATCATGCAGATGCCTTAAATAGTACAGAGGTGGACATGCAAAAATTGTCTTGAGAAAGTTCCCGGTTTCCTAGGGAACAAAACGCGTTGACGTCACTTCCGCTTTGGAGCCCTCCCACTCCTGAGGTCACAACTTCCATACTTGCAGCCGGCTTGCGGTCCAAACTCAGCTGAGCCACCAGCAGCTATCTACAGCCTTTTCAGCCAGCGTCACCCGGACTCTATCTTACGGCTAATCCATCTGCCGCAGCCTACCTGAGCCCCTATCCACGGACGTCACACTGTCACGTGTCTCGGGTCGAGCCGCAGCACCATCAGGCTCCCCGACACCCTCACTGGACCAGAGCACTCGTCTGCGGACGCTATATCACCACGTGCATCGGGTTGAGCCTCCCTGCCATCGGGCTCCCCGACCCCTCCAGCATCTACCAACAAGGAGGGTGAGCATAATACAAAGGATTGAGTGCGTTACCTGACTGTCTCCTTCTAGCGTTGCATGCGCTAACAGGCTTCACGCAGCTTATCCATTGCCTATATCTGATTGCTCTGGCCTGTGTCTCCCCCATACCCCTAACCATCTAACCACCTGACCCCTGCTACTAACAGACTGGCTGCTGTATTATTGAGCTTATTTCGCTCTTGGAAATACCTTTTCTAAACCCTCAGTCCGTGACCCCATTGGAGTGGGCTATTGATACTTACTCTATTTCTAATATATTCTGTCATATTTAAACCAAATACATAGAAAATCATATTTGGATTGCATCTGCTTTTTAAACGTATTCTTCTATCTATATGTAATTTTATGATTGTGTTTTTTATACATAAAACTTTATTATAATTATTTCAAGTGTGTCCAAGTGTCCTTTTGCTCAGTGTGGTTCACAGGCTATCACTATAGATTCAGCAGCGCAAGTGCAAACCCCACTTCTGTATTTCCTGAGTGAGACACCAGCAGTCTCATCTGCATTTGCTGCAGCTTATATTCTAGAGTTTCTAAATTCTTGTATTTTACAAGCTATTCTTCAAGCTATATCCATTGCTCTTTTACCAGCGCCAGGATCTGTGAACAGAGGAGGAGCCCTAAAACCCTCCTACGTCCACAGTTTTTTCTTCTTTTTGTATTTACAGCAAGTGGTTCGATTACTTGTAGGACAACAGAAATTCACCAACACTCAAGGTGAAGCGGGAAAAGCGAGAGTAAAGGATCGGGGGCCTGTAATTCTAAGACCTAACTCTGAACATATTACTGGTGTAAAGCCAAGATTGGACCTGGACTACAAGACTATGAAAAGATGGGTATATTGCGCTCTACTTGATCTATGTGCGCGGTGCTGCTTATCCTAAGGTTTGTCCAGAACCCTTTACGTATAGTTTTTATTGGGTAGATGGATAGCGCACTCTGTGGTTGTTTTATGGTGAGAGTCAGTTGGTGGAGGGGGGGGGGATGGATAGGTGGGAGATGGGGTGGGGGAATGGGTGGGGTGGAGAGGGTTGGGGTGTTGGGAGTAGGGTGGTGTTGGATGGGTCACTTGAATATCTAAATAACAGTCAGGATGGTCAAATGATAAAAAAAAGAATTTTTATTGAGGATAACAATCTTTACTGGGTGCTTCCACTGGGGCTGGTGTCGACAGGAACCTGTTGGCATCTCAATTCCCACTAGGGCTCCTATTAGGGACAGCAAGGTGTTCCGACATTTATCGACACCCACAACATAGACTGTGTCGACACCAGCCCCAGTGGAAGCACCCACTAAAGATTGTTATCCTCAATAAAAATTCTTTATTTTGTCATTTGACCATCCTGACTGTTATTTAGATACTCAAGTGACCCATCCAACACCACCCTACTCCCAACACCCCAACCCTCTCCACCCCTCCCATTCCCCCACCCCATCTCCCACCTATCCATCCCCCCCCCTCCACCAACTGACTCTCACCATAAAACAACCACAGAGTGCGCTATCCATCTACCCAATAAAAACTACAAGACTACGAAGCTGTTTTAGACTCCTCTGATATGGAGGGGCGGAAACCCTTTGCTATAGCCAGAACTTTAGCCAAAGTAGACAGGGGAAGGGTCCCTACCCGAGTTTTTAATCCCTATAATTATCCCATTAAATGGGGGAGGAAGTTGTCATTCGCACAAGACAAGGATATTGGTCGGACCCCTAAATATGTCCACGATTTATAGTTATACTTTTTCTAGGAACAGGGGTGTGCTACCTAAGGACACAACATATATAGAAGAAAGAGAAGAAAAAGAATGTCCTTTTTGTTGGTGCACCTCTAATTAATAAACCTTAAAAATGAACCTTTATTATTGTCTTTATTAAAAGGCTGCGAAAAATGAGTTAAAAAACATACATAGACATATACAGTTGGGGTACACACATAAAACAAGGTGGCGGGCAGGGATTGCTCTTTATTGCGTTTATTCAAAATATGTTTATGAAGTGTTTAACAGTGTACAGAGGAGCCGATCCAAGTAGTGAATTGGTTTTACAAATATGAATACCAATCTCTTCTTTCTGCTTGGATCAAGGTCTCAACTCATCTGGTCTGAGTCATCATATCTCAGTAGTCACATTTACCACTGTACAATATGTAGGTGTGGTGGAGAAAAAGAGAAAAGGGATATACGAAAGAAGATGAACAGGCCCTAAGCATTCTAGAGGAGTTAGAGACTGATGTATCCCCCATGACTCAGGGTATGGATACAGGAGAGCAAGGTGACAATCGTCACATCAAACTAAAAAAGAAATCTAAATTTTATCCCAACTTCCAAATTTGTCCTGTGGTTAAAACCTTCGTAGACGTGGTCAGTCAAGATCTAGATCAGCTGGAATCCTCCAAACACATATTCGAATATCAAAATAATATGAACAAAGAGGAGAGGAAAGCCCTCAATAAAATGAAAAAATGGAACGACACTATTATTAAACCGTCGGATAAAGGCGGCAATGTCGTCCTTTGGTCTAGGACAGCATATGTGAAAGAATTGGACAAACAGCTTAATGATACCGCGTGCTAGAGAAGACTTACATTCAATCCTACCCAGGATTTCTTGGAAATATATACAAGAATTATCCAAGAAGCAACTATTACAAAACAGCAGTCTGAATTTTTAAAAGTCAAGGAAGTTAGGATACCCACTCTTTATCTCCTCCCCAAGGTGCATAAGAATGACAAGGTACCACCGGGGCGACCTATAGTGTCGGGTATAGGCAGCCTGACGGAAAAAGCGAGCCAGTTTGTTGACGCGTACCTCCGAGAATATGTCCTCACCCTTCCATCCTACGTGAGAGACACAATGGAGGTGCTCAACAAACTCCAAGATGTTATTGTAAACCAAAATACATGGATTATTACCTGCGACGTGGAGAGCCTCTACACGAGCATCCACCACCAGTATGGTCTTGAAGCAGTCAGATATTTCCTTAAGATGGACAGAGAAAACGACTTTCACGAACTTATTATCCAACTACTACGTTTTGTTCTGACTAAGAACTATTTTGTGTGCAATGAGAACTTCTACCTCCAGGTACGGGGGACTGCGATGGGGAGCACATGTGCCCCCACGTATGCTAACCTGTACCTGGGGTGGTGGGAACGTGAAGTTGTTTTTAGCGAGGAGAACGAAAAGTACACAGATCACATCCTATTATGGGTACGTTTCATAGATGATCTCCTCATCCTGTGGGAGGGAGACAAAGATCTATTCATAGAAATGATGGATGTCCTCAATAAAAACCATTTGAATCTACGTCTGACCTATGACATAAGCAAAAAGGCGGTCAATTATTTGGATCTACGGATTACAATTGAAAACGATGGATCAATATCAACTGATCTTTTCAGAAAAGAAACAGCGACTAATTCTTTACTTCACCATACCAGTTCGCACTACCCACCTGTCATTAAAGGACTCCCTAAGGGAGAATTTCTCAGGACCAAAAGGAACTGCTCTAATAATACTACGTATAAGAAGAGAGCAAAAGAACTAAGTTCCCGTCTCGAGGATAGAGGTTACAGCAAAAGAGAGATAAGAAAAGCATACAATGAAGCGAACACATATGAGAGGGACAAATTATTGTTACCCAACATCAACAAAGAGACCAACAAGAATGAAGATTCTGTGCGCTTTATTGGAACATTCTGTCAGGAATGGCAACAAATCCAGAACATTCTGAACAGACATATGTACATCCTCAAAACCGATAAAGACCTGGCCGAAATTTTGGATGAACGGATCCAACTCAGTTGGCGGAGAAGCAAAAACCTAAGAGACATCCTAGTACAGAGCCATCTGGATAAAATCACCAAACCTATACAACAAAGGACCGGATCTTACAAATGCGGCTCATGCAAGGCCTGTACGGTTATGATCCAGAAACAAGAGTACACGGATAAATTCGAACATACATGGAAGATTAACCAATATATCAATTGTAACACGACAGGAGTTGTCTATCATCTGGAATGCCCCTGTAAAAAAAGTTACATAGGGAAGACGATTAGACCATTGAAAAAGAGGATCTTGGAGCACCTGTCCAGCATTAAAAATGCGGAAAGAGACAGAAAAGCAATGAAGATGCTCACCCCCATAGCCCGACATTTTCATAGACACCATCAGGGCCAAATCATCGGCCTCAAAGCATATGGTATGCATAAAATAGACATGGGGATCCGCAGGGGTGACGTAGACACGGAACTATTAAAACATGAAACACGTCTGATTTTTCTGATGAATACTATGACACCACTGGGCCTTAATGAAGAGAACAGTTACTCTGCGTTTTTATAAATATTCATCATATATGCAATCCACTCTGCACAACCTCCGCTTCATGATCTAACTCTTTTGTAATAATCTTTCTCCTCTGTAAATGCAGTTACATACTTTCTCTCATTTTGATTCTGCAAAGAGACCTATATCTACCTAACTGATGGGTAGATACGTATAACCCACTACAAAAGTGAACACATACTTATACACGATATCCACCTTATTTTCACTGGTCACAAGAGTGACATCTTCCCACTTACACTACCGAGCTCTCCCAACATGATCTCAACCACTTTCATCTTCTTGTATGGGGATCACCCTATTCTGAGTTTTGGTTTGCTCACTGAGTTTTTCAGTTTTTTGGTTTGTGTGTTTAAGTTTCACACTATGAATAGAACCCTAGCCCCCTGTCCCTTCACATGTCGCACTTGCTAAGTATCTACACACACTGCTTCAAGCCCATGAATGGACATGAGGTCAACACGATTAGTCACCTTCTTTTGTATGATGTCCACATACTGTACAAGAGACTAATAATACACTATCTATCACGTATTACACCCAATAGTAACGGATACCTCTCTTTCTGTATGGTGTCTACATACCATACACGAGACTATAGAAAATACACTTTCTGTCACGTATTACACCCAATATTAATGGTCCTAGCACGACCCACTCTATAAACAGAGTTGGTATTATAATTCCATTAGTCTCAATTTCACCATATATATTAGCAGATGACCTCATTTTTACGGCCCATAAGCTCTCTGCACTAGATCCACTCTGTTAGACTATACCCACTTATCAGACGATTATACTGTAGGTATAAATAATGCCCGGTGTTTGGGCATATAGTACAATACCTTCTAACAACATGCCACTATGGGCCACATATCTCGGACCATTTATGCAAGACATGTAACTATGCACAACATCATTCGCATTATCTTTATTAGCTGGATGTTGACACCTGCAGATATCAGACATAATATGTAATTTGATATATGATGAGGACTGATGATGAAGTCATCAGATACAGCATACCAATCTATGATCATGACTGCATGACAGCGGACTACTAATGCAGACACTTGAATAAAATTGTACCCTTTACTAATCCGCCTTTATAGCTGAACCTGTGGACTGACATACTTACCCTTCACTAATCCGCCTTTGTAGCTGAACCTGTGGACTGACATACTTACCAGGATACGCGAATGATACTTACCTTAACATAAGGGCGATCGCAATGGCATCATGGCAAAACTGGGTGATATGCCCTATGCATCTTCCAGATCAAGTGGGCCTCACTTTGCCAACATCGACACTACATGGGTTACTATGGTAACCATACTGACTTCTCTAACTGGATGTCCATATACTAGGCTCCCACCTAGGACCCAGCGCGAACATAAATAGCAATCAGGAAATAACCTCTTTAGCCTTCCAGAACTAGGATAAACTTGACTTATTCATACATATATCCATTGAATAAGAGGTTATTATAATCCAAGTGTGCCTCCAGGCCGGATTCTGACAGGTCTCCCGTTTTCGTAGCTGTCCCCAGGAGACGGACCGCGCTATGCCACTTGGCCAGTGACACAGGTGATACAAACCTAATGTACCTTACAAAGACAGGCGATCGCAACTGGTACTGTGACAGACCGGGCGATACGCCGCAAGAACCACCCTCTTTCTTCTCCAAAACAGCCCTCCAGACTGTTAACAATGACGCTACACGGGTTACCAAGGTAACCACACTGATTCCTCCAGGGGATGCGGACACATCGGGCTTCCGTACTGGACCCGGCGTGACTGTCAGGAGTAACCATGACAACGTGACGCTACTCAACGCCACACGTTGACAAGGGCAGAGGTTAGACGAAGTGATCTCCCGGGCTTCCGTACGGGACCCGGGGAGACTGTCAGATGTAACCATGACTACATGACGCTACCCGTGTATACGAGCGGGTGATAGGTGAATTACCTTCCCGCGTTTTTCACGGAGGTGCGTCCTGCGCTGCCGCTATGATTGGATGAACATATGCACATACAGGTACTTAAACCCCCAGGGCACTCAGTCGGGTTGGCCCTGAAGAAGCTGTACTGCGAAGCGCGTGCCGGCTAGCGGTGCGCGGGCAGTTGGCATTGCTCTGTTTTTTGTTTTCTTTACATTGCATTTTGATTCTGTGCTTTAGCAGTGACCCTTTCACTTTAGCCCTTGTAAGGGCTCTTACCACATGGTGTGCTCCCATTGGGATTTTCGCTAATATATCTCTAGAGGCTGGGGTTTTTTCCCCCTTAATTTCTCTCGGGGGTTAACTTAGCTGCACTGTAAACCCGCATACCTGCAGATTACCTACCATGGTGGCAGGAGTGGGGGGATACTGAGCAAACCCCGAAAAAACTGTTTAGATTCACCCACCTGCAGATTACCTATTATGGTGGCAGGGGTATCTGACATCTAAACTAAAAACCCCCAGACCTCACCTGGCAGTGAGACAGCCTCCCGAAGGGCTGGTCTTTCTCCCCTTGGGGGTTGAGGTCACCCTGATATTGTACAGAGTGACACCCCTTACTAACTATTGGGGATAACAGTGCTTGGTTTCAGACACCTACCTGCAGATTACCCTATATGGTGGCAGCATATATGAGTAACTAAGCAGGTCTTATTAAAACACTCGATACCAGCACTATATATAGCTTGCTACCTTGCTGAGATTGTCACTTTGTTGATTACCAGACATGGTGGCAACTTGTTAGACTTGTGAAGACCTTGCCAGGTTATTAGCGATACCCAGAGAGTGATCCCCCTATTGGGAGAAGAGGGTTGGTTTACCAGTGTGCACCCCCCTTATATAAGGTGTCACACACAGGTATATCCCTTCTCTCTTTTTCTCCACCACACCTACATATTGTACAGTGGTAAATGTGACTACTGAGATATGATGACTCAGACCAGATGAGTTGAGACCTTGATCCAAGCAGAAAGAAGAGATTGGTATTCATATTTGTAAAACCAATTCACTACTTGGATCGGCTCCTCTGTACACTGTTAAACACTTCATAAACATATTTTGAATAAACGCAATAAAGAGCAATCCCTGCCCGCCACCTTGTTTTATGTGTGTACCCCAACTGTATATGTCTATGTATGTTTTTTAACTCATTTTTCGCAGCCTTTTAATAAAGACAATAATAAAGGTTAATTTTTAAGGTTTATTAATTAGAGGTGCACCAACAAAAAGGACATTCTTTTTCTTCTCTTTCTTCTAATTATCCCATTAGACTCTTTAGAAATTGTCCAGTAGCAAGAAATGTCCCAATAAACTTCCATGATGTGCTTGAAGAAAATGGTTCAAAAGTTCGACAAGAGTTCACCGGCGAACAAGTAGTAATGCCAACTATGGTGGTCGGATAGTCAAATTGGGAATGCCGATATGCCACTGGAGAAAAGGGAAGAAGTGCAGAAAATGCGGCAACATTTAGACAATATCCTTCCGATTTAGGAAAAGCTGAAAATATCTACCATCCTATACCAACTAGTGCCCATCCGCACATTAAAGAAAGACACCAGCCTTTACCCCCAACTTTATACAAACCTGTATGGAAGATGCTTGCAGAAATGCATTGGGGCCTTAGATTTTGTGCTGACTATAGGAAATTAAATGCCATTACACATTAGGATGGTTACCCATTACCCCGGATAGAAGAGTTCCTAACTGCTCTCATTACGGCCAATTACTTTTCGACTGTTGATTTGACTATTGGATATTGGCAGATTCCGATGGCCCCAGAAGATAAAGAAAAAATGTCTTTCTCTCTCCTTTTTTGGCCATTCTGCCTGTTAAATTCATTTGTTGCTTCTATATAACCTGGTTCTGGGCTTGCGGTGCCGTCGTTTATACCCTAAACCACTATTCATTGCTGCTCAACTTACAAGCTTTTTAGCTTTATTAAATGTCTCTTTTTAACAGCACAAGCTCCTTCATTAGGTCGACACCATGTTGACATGAGTGGGTTAGGTCGACAGGGTCATTAGGCCGACAGTCAAAAGGTTGACATGGGGTTCCCCCCCCCAAAAAAAAAATTGTCCCGAATGTCGACACAGTTGACATGGACACTGAAACATAGCCCCGCGTCCCCTGGCATGGCTCACTGTGCTCACCATGCTTCGGGCATGTTGCCTTGCTACGTTCAGCACACTATTTTTTTTCTCGCACCATGCCCTAGTGGATGGTAGGGCATGAAATACCGCCTGTCAGCACATGTCGGCTCAAAAAGAAAATGTGTTCAACCCCATATCGACCTTTAGACTGTTGACCTAATGACCCTGTCGACCTAACCCATGTCAACCTAGACTCATGTCGACCTAATGATGTCAACCTAATGACCGTATCCTGTCCGGCCATATCAGTGCACAGCTCAAAGCCTTATTCTGGTTCACTCGGAGAGACAAATTTCTTCTCAAATAAGCAAAACTATGTGCACTGCAGGTGGGGCAGATGTAACATGTGCAGAGAGAATCAGATTTGGGTGGGGTTTTTCTTTAAAGGGAGATCTATATTGCAGTTTTTAAAAAAAGCAGCCAGTATTTTCCCTGCACAGAAACAAAATAACGCACCCGAATCTATCTCCCTCTGCACATGGTACATCTGCTCCACCTGCAGTGCACATGGTTTTGTCCATTTAAGAAGGAATTTGCTAGAATAAGGTCCAAAGATGTTTTAACATTATACATTTTTCTTGGAAGACGGCACTTACCATATATATTTTGTTGTAAAATTAGGTGCCTCGGCTTATATTCGGGTCGACTTATACTCGAGTATATACGGTATATGATATCTAACACATATATATAACATATCATGCTTAAAATAGCACATTATTCTACAGCTCCCTTGTTTTATTTACACTCACCACCCCTATGGGATGTTACATATATTTATATGCATATTTTCCCTCTAAGAGGAATTTATGCTAAAAATAACTGAGACAAAGAGAAAATACGAAAAGTACCAAATAATTGGATACATTTAATGGCCAGTAATGGACAACAGATTGATTTCAAGGGATAATGGGAGGCGGATTTGTGCATTGGTGAGGCAGAATTTGAGAAACAAGGATCTGGATACCGCCGTACAAAACCAATGTCTACCACACATTATTTTGGGTATGAATGTCCTAAGAAGTTGCCCAGAGGAATTAGTAGAACTCTTGACAAATTCAATGTGTTTAGCCACCCTGAAAGAAAGAAGGGATTTACAGAAAGTGGTTCAATTACTCGTAGGACAACAGAAATTTACCTACACTCTAGGTCAGACATTCCCAACCACGGTCCTCAAGGCACACCAACAGTGCAGGTTTTAGTGATATCCAGGCTTCAGCACAGATGGATTAATCAGAATCACTCAGATACTAATTAAGTCACCTGTGCTCAAGCCTGGATATCTACAAAACCTGCACTGTTGCCGTGGTTGGGAATGCCTGCTCTAGGTGAAGCAGGAAAAGCGAGAGTAATGGAACATATTATTGGTGTAAAGCCAAGATTGGACCTGGAGGACAAGACTACAGGGATTTTTAGAACCCTGTGATATGGAATGGCGAACCCCTTTGCTATAGCCAAAACGTTAGCCAAAGTAGACAGGGGAAGGGTACCTATCCGGGTCTTGAATCCCCATAATTATCCCATTAGACTCTATAGAAATTGTTCAGTAGCCAGAATCGTAACGACTAGCTTTCAAGATGTGCGTGAAGGGAATGGTTTAGAAGTTTGACAAGAGTTCATCGGCGAATGAGTAACATCGCATAACATATATGCTGTAAAATTTTAGAAACTGGCAACCTATGATACATCTTATCCTTACTGGGGGAAAAATATATTAATGGTGAAACCTAAGGTTAACCAAGCACCAAACTAAAACATCTAATGCAGGAAGACCTGCAGCTGGAATAGAGTACAATGTATAAGGACATCATTCAGGATTACTAAATCTACAATGAAATCAGGTGCTTTGAATCATTAGCGTATAGTTTATGATCCTCACTAATTCCCACTGCCTTTCAATACTGGGATTATCTTCAAGAGAATACAGAGTAAAACTATATTTAGCCTATGTATTCCCCAAATACTAATCACATTGAGGCACATTCTTTGAGATTATTACTTTTAATTACAGTAATCTGCCTCTCATTAATGAGATTACAAACGTTATCACTGCATCATTATTCAAGCTTGTGATATTTACTTCCATTGTGAGAATAATATTATGACCCAAATTCTTTGTGTTAACTCCCAGTCTTTCTAAGTTTTCTGATTGGATGGTCAGGGCCTGATTAAAGGTTAATACACATGTAGTTCCCCATGTAATTCTGCAAAACACACGTGTATGGGCACTCAGGGACGCCAGAAAAACTGTCCATGTGCATGTAAGGAAGGGTATACAACTGGGCTGCATACAAATAAGAATAATGCATCCAACATAGCGGGTGGGGGGTGGAGAGGGGTGTGGGGCATCGGGCAACCCCATTACCATACGGGAACGCCTAACGTTTCATGGGTGATCTCATGAGAATGCCGAGTGTTCTCATGGTAATGAGGCCATGACGCGGGTGCGCGGGCGGGCAGCTGACATCACCGGATGTCTGCTGGCCACCCATTTCCGTCCCAGCATGCACGCATATGTAGTTAGTACGCTCATACCCCCACTGGTATGAGCGTACTGTAGTTAGTACGCTCATACCCCCACTATCCATGTCGGCATGGAGTTCATTTTATATAGTGTGGCGAGCGCAGCGAGTCACAGAGCCCAAAGCATGGCGAGCCCCACGAGGGATGCAGAAAACTAAGCAAATAGCTTAGTGGGCGCCCAACTAACATGTAAATACCGCATAACCCCCTTTTTATTGTGCAAATAAAAAACCATTGTATTTGTCCTACAGAGAACAGCCACATGTTGTCTATCCACTGGATAGCAATGGAATAACATGCAAATCAGCATGGGTGCATTCACCCTTTATTTTGACATCTGCAATTCAAATGAACTCAAGATACTTTACAATAACTGGTGTATCGCTTATTCAGCATCAATCCTGGAGAGTGTTGTGCTTTGATGTACAGTATGCAATTATTTTTTGATAGAGACACTTTTCTTCTATGTACAGACCATCTTAGTAGAAAGTTTATTGATTGAATCAATTTTTGCCTTTGGGTCTTGCTGTTGTTTCCAAGTACAGTACAAGAAAAAGTATCGTTAAATAATAATTGTTCCTAATTCAGTTATTAGTACATTGCATCACACGTCAGCTGCCGCAGGATTTGTTAAGTCATAATTTGCCACAAGCAAAGCATACCTCCCAACTGTCGCAATTTTTGTGGGACTGTCCCATTTTTTTGTGAAGGTCCTGTATCCCGTTCAGGTCAGCAGTGTCCTGCGGTGGTGGGGGTGCAGTTGGAAGTCCCCCTGATACCCATGAATAGACAGTAGACAGAGGGGCTGGCGGCATGGCCAGCAGCTCTCAGAGCTCTGGTCATGCCCGCACAGCAGCCACAAAAGGGTGTGTACAGAAAAAATAGTAGCGCTAAACAACATAAAATTTAATAAGAATTTAATATATCATAGAAATAGTAATAAAGCACAATATAATAAACAATAAAGCACTGGCACCTGGTGAGCTACCTATTAACATGGGTACATTTCTAGTAACACCGCCAATAATTTTGGAGATATCCGTATACAGTTCAAGACCTGTTGAAGCTCAAGGTGAGCTGTATATTTACTGCAGGGAAATGTCCAGTTGAAGATTTTTAATCCTTTTCAAGGAAAGCAATAACTGCAGGTGTCTTCAGATGGAAATGGTGGAGTTCCCAAGATGTTTTTGCGGGCACTTTTTGTAGATAATGAGCTCCAGTGACGGCTGGTCTGGAACCAAGTGGTAGTGGGGGTAGCAAGAAGGTCGCCAAGTGCCTTACGTCTGGAAGACTGCACTTATATGATATCTAACACATATATATAACATATCATGCTTAAAATAGCACATTTTTCTACAGCTCCCTTGTTTTATTTACACTCATCACCCCTATGGGATGTTACATATATTTATATGCATATTTTCACTCTAAGAGGAATTTATGCTAAAAATAACTGGGACAAAGAGAAAATACAAAAAGTACCAAATAATTGGATACATTTAATGGCCAGTAATGGACAACAGATTGATTTCAAGAGATAATGAACCTTATTCTGGTTCGGCTGGCCAAACGTACGTACGTTCTGTATCACCGTACGTTTCCCGTACGCGGATGTTGAGCGAAAGTCCACCCACAAAACATCCGCATACGGACGGTCACAAACTCCGACAAAGGGGAGTAGCGTACACTTGAGCGTACGCCACCGTACACGGACAGATCTCCTCTTAGACACCGACAACTGGCGTACAACAGAGCGTACGTCACGGTATACGGACAGGTCTCGTCCGTTTTCACACCAACATCTTACAGCTATCTGAGCGTTCGCCACCTTGCACGGACGGGTGTCGCCTGTTTTCAATGGAAAACTCAGCGTATGTCACTGATCGTGAGAGTGGGCGTACGTCCGTGCACGGTGACATACCCTTCACATATATGGCCCTCATAATCTTGCCTTTCAACTATGATTAAGCCAATTAAATGAATTATTCTAATTGTTATTCAATTATTGTTTTCTATTACCTCAATTGTCTACCTTAATGAACAGCCTAATAAAAATACATTTTAACTAAATAGTGGCCATGGCCTTAGAACATTGCTGAAACATCCTTGTAGCTGTTAGATGTGGTTTATGTATTTTTATCATAATTAAAAAAACTATGTTTGTATAAGAGTGAAAAGGTTGACACATGTCGACTTGTGTAGATTGAGTGTGCTGCTGTTTAAAGTATATGAAAACACTTACTGAATGTGTGTAAATGGTTACCAAATAACTACCTTGGCATATATAAGCAGGTCTTAAAATTAATCTTAGCTAAAATGAAACCAACCTTTACATGAAGAGAAGTGTAGAAAGATATGCTTCCAATGTGTTTGAGTTCTGTGTGTGGCTTGCAGGTAGTGAAATAATGGTTTGGACTTAAAAGACTGCAGCATTGCTTATTACATTCAGGTGTATGTGTTTGCCTGTAAGGCGTAAGGCACTTGGCAACCTTCTTGCTACCCCCACTACCATTTGGTTCCAGACCAGCCATCACCGGAGCTCATTATCTACAAAAAGTACCTGCAAAAACATCTTGGGAACTCCACCATTTCCATCTGAAGACACCTGCAGTTATTGCTTTCCTTGAAAAGGATTAAAAATCTTCAACTGGACATTTCCCTGCGGTAAATATACAGCTCACCTTGAGCTTCAACAGGTCATGAACTGTATCCGGATATCTCCAAAATTATTGGCGGTGTTACTAGGAATGGACCCATGTTAATAGGTAGCTCACCAGGTGCCAGTGCTTTATTGTTTATTATATTGTGCTTTATTACTATTTTTATGATATATTAAATTCTTATTAAATTTTATCTTGTTTAGCGCTACTATTTTCTGTACCTTTTTTCTGCTGAAGGGATTCTCACCCCCTTCCCTAGTAGCCGCTCCACAATACATCCCATCACAAGCGCCCAATAGGTCGTTCTTACGACCATTCCCCACAAAAGGGTGTGTGGCCACTCGGGTGTGCCACTGCCATATGCCATGCCTTCTGGTTGCTAAGCTACAAACCCAAAATTTGCAGACCGGTAGGCAATCAGGAGCCACAAGCTAATTGGCTGCCATTCTGCTAGCTCTGATTGGCTCACGGCTGGTGCCATATTTGAAATGCTGCTGTCCTCATCTGTAAATGGCTGCTACCCCTCTGCCACCAGAGGCATCAATAGGGGGTACAGGGGCTGCCGACCACACCCGGGTGTCACCATCTGATGGGGTGACACCAAGTGCCGCACTCACTTCTGACACGGTGAGCACCTTCACTGCATGCAGCCTCTGTTGGCTGAGTCAGATGCTGATGGGTCATTAGGTTGACAAGGGTTAGGTCGACATGGGGTTTTTCACCCGAATGTCGACACAATTGACATGGACACAGGATACAGTGAGCTGCGCTCGCCATGCTTCGGGCTCGGCACAATATTTTATTCTCCCACCACACCCAAGTGGATGGTAGGGCATGAAATACCGCCTGTCGTCACATGTCGGCTCAAAATACAGTGAAAAGCCCCATGTCGACCTTTTGACTGTCAAACTAACCCATGTCAACGAATGACCCTGTCAACCTAACCCGTGTCGACCTAAAGGCACGTTGACCTAATGGTGTTGACCTAATGACTGTCTAACAACTTGCTGGTGACCCAAGGCCCGTATCCCACCCAGATAACCAATGTTAATCAGGATAACACCTGGCTACAATTCTAGCACCATGACTTCCTCCCCTCTATCACTTAGGGCATGATGCCCCCTAGCTGTGGCCTTGCATTGTGCAACACAACAAATTGTCTGCTTTGGAAGGTTTTATAAATCTTCCTTTAACCCCTTCACGACATTTGACGTATATATACGTCATGGCCGGGAAGTACTTCCCGACACATGACGTATATATACGTCATGACTTTAAACTGTCACTGCGTCTCGAGACGCAGTGACAGAGGGACGATGTCTGCTGTCCCTGACAGCAGACATGTCCCTGCATGCCCAGGGGGGGCTGCGATGTCGCCCCCCCGTCGGCGATCGCTGTGATTGGCTGTTCAGTGTGAACAGCCATTCACAGCGTTTTCCTGTGTTACCAGCGAATCAGACGCTTGGTAACACAGGTGTCAATCACCGCCGGGCGTCAGGGGGCATGAGGGGGTCATCGGTGACGATGACACCTCACCCCACCCTCACCCCACCTGCCCCCAAGGCTGTGATTGGTCCGTGGGACCCACGGACCAATCACAGCCAAGGCGCGACATTTAAACTAACGGTGACTGCGCTGCAGACGCCATTCCGGTCTGGAATAGCGTGCAGAACGGTCACCGTGCCTGTCTGCCGTGAATACCGACCTGATCCTTGCTAATACTTACCTGATCCTTGCAAATACCTTACCTGATCACCTGCTCACTGCTTGTAGCGTGCTGGACGCTTCCTGGATCTGACTTCCTGAGACTTCCTGCTGCTGCTGCAGTGTGATAGAGAGATAGAGAGATAGAGAGAGAGATAGAGAGAGATAGAGAGATAGTGACAGAGAGAGCTATATTTTGTGTCTGCTACCCCCCCTTTTTGGGGGTGCAGGGGTTTTTTATATATAAATAACTGTCGCTGCTGCTGCAGTGTCATAGTGATAGATAGTGATAGATAGTGAGAGATAGTGATAGATAGTAATAGATAGTGAGAGATAGAGAGATTTGTGTCTGCTACCCCCCCTTTTTGGGGGTGCAGGGGTTTTATTTTATATATATAACTGTCAGTGCTGCTGCTGCAGTGTCATAGAGTGATAGATAGTGATAGATAGTGAGAGATAGAGAGATAGAGAGAGATAGTGACAGAGAGTGATAGAGAGTGTATATTTTGTGTCTGCTACCCCCCCTTTTTGGGGGTGCAGTTTTTTTTTATACATATAACTGTCAGTGCTGCTGCTGCAGTGTGATAGATAGTGATAGATAGTGAGAGATAGTGAGAGATAGAGAGATAGAGAGAGATAGTGACAGAGAGTGATAGAGAGTGTATATTTTGTGTCTGCTACCCCCCCTTTTGTGCTGATCAGTATATCTGTGCTGATCAGCAACTTTTTGGGGGCGCAGAGGTTTTTTTTTTATATATATACCTGTCAGTTGCTGCCAGTTGCACTGTCAGTTGCACCAAAGGTTGTGCACCTGCTGTCCCTCACTGGTAATCAGTGTCGCATCACTGATCACCTTTTTTTTTTTTTGTGAGTGCTGTGGGGTCTTTTTTTAATTTTTTTTTTACACACACTGATTTTGTGGGTGTCCTGTGGCCACTGTGCGCCGATCAGTGACGTACATCACTGATCAGCTTTTTCGGCACAGGGTTGATCAATTTTTTTTTTTTTTTTTGATCAGATTCCTGTTGCCTTTGAGCGCTGTTCAGTGACAGACGTTACTGACCAACATCTGTGCTCAATTTTTGGTGCAGGACCTTTTTTTTTTTTTTTAACCCCTTCATTTTTTTTTTTTTTAACCCCTTCAATTTTTTTTTTTTTTAACCCCTTCAATTTTTTTTTTTTGTATAAAGTATTTTTTTTGTTCTGCACTACATACACACTACATACCCCCCGGGTTGAAATAAAGTTTGTACCCCCCCCTACACTATACACGTGTTGAAACATTTCACTACCAGTAACACAAAAATAAAAATGGCATCCCAAATGTCCTCCCAAATGTCCTCCCAAATGTCATCCCAGTCATCCAGAAGAATGTATTCAGTGGAGGAGGCATATGCCATGCTTGCCTCTGATTCTGACACAGCCAGTGAGGCAAGCGGGGAATTTGAAGGATTCGTCTTAAGCTCCTCTTCCTCCTCTGGTGATGAGGGACCCCCTCAAAGACGCCCCCGTAGAGCAGCTGAGACCCCCCCCCCAATAATTGATCTCGTATGGACCCCACCACCAGACAATTTTGAGCCCCAGGTTCCTGAGTTTTTGGCCATGCCAGGAATCCAATTTGATTCCACAGGTCTCAGAGAAATTGACTTTTTCAAATTATTTTTCTCTGATGATTTTATAAATTTAATGGTGGACCAAACTAATTTATATGCCCAGCAGTTTATTGCTCAAAACCCCACGTCATCATTTGCTAGGTGGACCCCTGTAGATGCAGTAGAGATGATGACGTTTTGGGGTCTGGTGTTTCATATGGGCATAGTAAAAAAGCCACAAATTAGGCAATATTGGAGTACAGATGTTCTGTACAGCACCCCATTTTACCGTATGGCCATGACTCTGACTCGTTTTGAGGCAATCCATAAATTTATACATTACACCGATAATGCACAGTGCCCACCCAGAGATGATCCCACCTTTGACCGGCTATTCAAAGTCAGGCCGGTCATTGATCATTTCAGTGCCAAATTTGCAGAGCTATACATCCCTGAAAAATTTATTTGTATTGACGAGTCCCTTATACATTTTAAAGGAAGGGTTAAATTCCGCCAGTACCTTCCCAGTAAGAGGGCAAGGTATGGCATAAAAATGTATAAGCTGTGTGAAAGCACCACAGGGTACACCCACAAGTTTAGGGTATATGAAGGGAAGGATTCAAGAATTGAACCGCCAGAATGCCCCCCCTCCCTCGTAGGTGTTAGTGGCAAAATTGTCTGGGATTTAATGCACCCCTTCCTGGATAAGGGTTATCACCTCTATGTGGATAACTTTTACACCAGCATCCCCCTGTTTAAGGCCCTTGGTTCAAGAGGTACAGCAGCTTGCGGTACTGTGCGCAAGAACCAAAGAGGCCTCCCCAAAACGCACATTGCCCAAGTAATGAGAAGGGGTGAAAGCAGGGGAATATGCACCGAAAATATGTTGTTGGTCAAATATAAGGACAAGAGGGATGTCCTTATACTGACAACAATTCATGGAGACAGTACCACCTCCATCCCTGTACGAGGTACCAGTACCCACACCTCAAAACCAAATTGTATCCTAGATTACAATAAGTACATGGGCGGAGTGGATCTTTCAGATCAGGTACTGAAGCCGTACAGTGCCCTGCGGAAAACAAATATCTGGTACAAGAAGCTGGCCGTGTATATCATCCAGATGGCACTGTATAACGCTTACGTGCTATTCCGTTCTACCGGCCAGAGGGGGACATTTATGCACTTTCAAGAGGAAGTCATAAAGGGCCTAATATTTGGGAACCAGCAGGCAGAGGGCCCCAGTACTTCTAGTACTGGGCCCCGTATTGTACCAGGGCAGCATTTTCCCAACGAAATCCCCTCCACTGCAAGAAAGGGCAGGACACAAAAAAGGTGCAAAGTTTGCTATAAAAAGGGAATAAGAAAGGAAACTATTTTCCACTGTGAAACTTGCCCCGACAAACCCGGCCTATGTATAAAGGAGTGTTTCAAAATATACCACACATCGATGGATTATTAGGTTCATCATTTCACCGTGCATCGGGGGTCTTGCTAATGCCACATAGCACCCACCATTCATTCCACCAGAATCTGAGCTGCAAAATCCAAAAATCACTCCTTCCCTTCTGAGTCCTGCCATGCACCCAACTGGTATTTTTTGGTCACATGTGAGGCATTGCCGTACTCTGGAGAAATGGGGGCACAGATTTTGGGGTGCTTTGTCTCCTTCATTCCTTGTGAAAATGAAAAATTTTGAGCCAGAAGTACATTTTTGTGTAAAAAAATGTAATTTTTCATTTTCACAGCCCAGTTGTACCAAAATTGGTGAAACCCCTGGGGGTTTGAAATGTACACTATACCCCTAGATGAATTCCCTGAGGGGTGTAGTTTGCAAAATGGGGTGACTTGTGGGGGGGTTCCACTGTATTGGTAATGCAACATAGCACCCACCATTCATTCCACCAAAATCTGTGCTGCCAAATCCAAAAATCACTCCTTCCCTTCTGAGTCCTGCCATGCGCCCAACTGGTATTTTTTGGTCACATGTGAGGCATTGCCGTCCTCGGGAGAAATTGGGGCACATATTTTGGGGTGCTTTGTCTCCTTCATTCCTTGTGAAAATGAAAAATTTTGAGCCAGAACTGCATTTTTGTGTAAAAAAATGTAATTTTTCATTTTCACTGCCCACTTGTATCAAAATTGGTGAAACCCCTGGGGGTTTGAAATGTACACTATACCCCTAGATGAATTCCCTGAGGGGTGTAGTTTGCAAAATGGGGTGACTTGTGGGGGGGTTCCACTGTATTGGTAATGCAACATAGCACCCACCATTCATTCCACCAAAATCTGTGCTGCCAAATCCAAAAATCACTCCTTCCCTTCTGAGTCCTGCCATGCGCCCAACTGGTATTTTTTGGTCACATGTGAGGCATTGCCGTACTCGGGAGAAATTGGGGCACAGACTTTGGGGTGCTTTGTCTCCTTCATTCCTTGTGAAAATGAAAAATTTTGAGCCAGAACTGCATTTTTGTGTAAAAAAATGTAATTTTTCATTTTCACTGCCCACTTGTATCAAAATTGGTGAAACCCCTGGGGGTTTGAAATGTACACTATACCCCTAGATGAATTCCCTGAGGGGTGTACTTTGCAAAATGGGGTGACTTGTGGGGGGGTTCCACTGTATTGGTGCTTGGGGGGTCTTGCTAATGCGACATAGCACCCACCAAAATTCCACCAGAATCTGAGCTGCAAAATCCAAAAATCACTCCTTCCCTTCTGAGTCCTGCCATGCACCCAACTGGTATTTTTTGGTCACATGTGAGGCATTGCCGTCCTCGGGAGAAATTGGGGCACAGATTTTGGGGTGCTTTTTCTCCTTCATACCTTCTGAAAATGAAAAATTTTGAGCCAGAACTGCATTTTTGTGTAAAAAAATGTAATTTTTCATTTTCACTGCCCACTTGTATCAAAATTGGTGAAACCCCTGGGGGTTTGAAATGTACACTATACCCCTAGATGAATTCCCTGAGGGGTGTACTTTGCAAAATGGGGTGACTTGTGGGGGGGTTCCACTGTATTGGTGCTTGGGGGGTCTTGCTAATGCGACATAGCACCCACCATTCATTCCACCAAAATCTGTGCTGCAAAATCCAAAAAACACTCCTTCCCTTCTGAGTCCTGCCATGCACCCAACTGGTATTTTTTGGTCACATGTGAGGCATTGCCGTACTCGGGAGAAATTGGGGCACAGATTTTGGGGTGCTTTGTCTCCTTCATTCCTTGTGAAAATGAAAAATTTTGAGCCAGAAGTACATTTTTGTGTAAAAAAATGTAATTTTTCATTTTCACAGCCCAGTTGTACCAAAATTGGTGAAACCCCTGGGGGTTTGAAATGTACACTATACCCCTAGATGAATTCCCTGAGGGGTGTACTTTGCTAAATGGGGTGACTTGTGGGGGGGTTCCACTGTATTGGTGCAACATAGCACCCACCATTCATTCCACCAAAATCTGTGCTGCAAAATCCAAAAAACACTCCTTCCCTTCTGAGTCCTGCCATGCACCCAACTGGTATTTTTTGGTCACATGTGAGGCATTGCCGTACTCGGGAGAAATTGGGGCACAGATTTTGGGGTGCTTTTTCTCCTTCATACCTTCTGAAAATGAAAAATTTTGAGCCAGAACTGCATTTTTGTGTAAAAAAATGTAATTTTTCATTTTCACTGCCCACTTGTATCAAAATTGGTGAAACCCCTGGGGGTTTGAAATGTACACTATACCCCTAGATGAATTCCCTGAGGGGTGTACTTTGCAAAATAGGGTGACTTGTGGGGGGGTTCCACTGTATTGGTGCTTGGGGGGTCTTGCTAATGCGACATAGCACCCACCAAAATTCCACCAGAATCTGAGCTGCAAAATCCAAAAATCACTCCTTCCCTTCTGAGTCCTGCCATGCACCCAACTGGTATTTTTTGGTCACATGTGAGGCATTGCCGTACTCGGGAGAAATTGGGGCACAGATTTTGGGGTGCTTTTTCTCCTTCATACCTTCTGAAAATGAAAAATTTTGAGCCAGAACTGCATTTTTGTGTAAAAAAATGTAATTTTTCATTTTCACTGCCCACTTGTATCAAAATTGGTGAAACCCCTGGGGGTTTGAAATGTACACTATACCCCTAGATGAATTCCCTGAGGGGTGTACTTTGCAAAATGGGGTGACTTGTGGGGGGGTTCCACTGTATTGGTGCTTGGGGGGTCTTGCTAATGCGACATAGCACCCACCAAAATTCCACCAGAATCTGAGCTGCAAAATCCAAAAATCACTCCTTCCCTTCTGAGTCCTGCCATGCACCCAACTGGTATTTTTTGGTCACATGTGAGGCATTGCCGTACTCGGGAGAAATTGGGGCACAGATTTTGGGGTGCTTTTTCTCCTTCATACCTTCTGAAAATGAAAAATTTTGAGCCAGAACTGCATTTTTGTGTAAAAAAATGTAATTTTTCATTTTCACTGCCCACTTGTATCAAAATTGGTGAAACCCCTGGGGGTTTGAAATGTACACTATACCCCTAGATGAATTCCCTGAGGGGTGTACTTTGCAAAATGGGGTGACTTGTGGGGGGGTTCCACTGTATTGGTGCTTGGGGGGTCTTGCTAATGCGACATAGCACCCACCAAAATTCCACCAGAATCTGAGCTGCAAAATCCAAAAATCACTCCTTCCCTTCTGAGTCCTGCCATGCACCCAACTGGTATTTTTTGGTCACATGTGAGGCATTGCCGTACTCGGGAGAAATTGGGGCACAGATTTTGGGGTGCTTTTTCTCCTTCATACCTTCTGAAAATGAAAAATTTTGAGCCAGAACTGCATTTTTGTGTAAAAAAAATGTAATTTTTCATTTTCACTGCCCACTTGTATCAAAATTGGTGAAACCCCTGGGGGTTTGAAATGTACACTATACCCCTAGATGAATTCCCTGAGGGGTGTACTTTGCAAAATGGGGTGACTTGTGGGGGGGTTCCACTGTATTGGTGCTTGGGGGGTCTTGCTAATGCGACATAGCACCCACCAAAATTCCACCAGAATCTGAGCTGCAAAATCCAAAAATCACTCCTTCCCTTCTGAGTCCTGCCATGCACCCAACTGGTATTTTTTGGTCACATGTGAGGCATTGCCGTACTCGGGAGAAATTGGGGCACAGATTTTGGGGTGCTTTTTCTCCTTCATACCTTCTGAAAATGAAAAATTTTGAGCCAGAACTGCATTTTTGTGTAAAAAAATGTAATTTTTCATTTTCACAGCCCAGTTGTACCAAAATTGGTGAAACCCCTGGGGGTTTGAAATGTACACTATACCCCTAGATGAATTCCCTGAGGGGTGTACTTTGCTAAATGGGGTGACTTGTGGGGGGGTTCCACTGTATTGGTGCAACATAGCACCCACCATTCATTCCACCAAAATCTGTGCTGCAAAATCCAAAAAACACTCCTTCCCTTCTGAGTCCTGCCATGCACCCAACTGGTACTTTTTGGTCACATGTGAGGCATTGCCGTACTCGGGAGAAATTGGGGCACAGATTTTGGGGTGCTTTTTCTTTTTCATACCTTGTGAAAATGAAAAATTTTGAGCCAGAACTGCATGTTTGTGTAAAAAAATGTAATTTTCCATTTTCACATCCCAGTTGTACCAAAATTGGTGAAACCCCTGGGGGTTTGAAATGTACACTCTACCCCTAGATGAATTCCCTGAGGGGTGTAGATTGCAAAATGGGGTGACTTGTGGGGGAGGTTCCTAACTTTTAGCACTTATGGTGCCTAGAAACCTACATGGTGCCTAAAAAAAAATCTCATAAAAAGGAGGCTCCAAAATCAAGTAGGTGCTCCTTCTATTATGAAGCCTGTGGTTTGGTCAAAGTGCACACTAGGGCCACATATAGGATATTTTTGAAAACAAAAGAATTGGGGGAATCAATTTTTAGTCACATTTCTCTAGTAAAATCTACTGTATTCGTTAGAAAAATGTATTAAAATTGAAACTCTGCAAAAAAAAAGAAATTTTGAAATTTCACCTACACTTTGTTTTAATTCCTGTGAAACACCTAAAGGGTTAACAAACTTCCAAAATGCTGTTTTGAATACTGTGAGGGGTGCAGTTTTTGAAATGGCATCATTTATGGGGGTGTCTCACATACAAGTCCCTCAAAGTCACATCAGAACTGAACTGATCCCTAAAAAAATCAGTGTTTGAAATTTTCTTGAAAATTTGAGAATTTGCTATTCATATTGTAAGCCTCCTAGTGTCCAAAAAAATTAAAAGGAAGTTGAAATAATGATGGAAACATAAAGTAGACATATGGTCTATGTTAGTTATTAACTATTTTGAGTGGTATGATTATTTGTCTCACAAGCAGAAAATTTAACATTTTGCAAATTGCTAAATTTTCCATTTTTTCACGATATTTTGGTATTTTTCACAAAAAAACACAGACTGTATCGACCCAAATTTACCACTAACTTGAAGTACAATGTGTCACGAGAAAACAATCTCAAAATCACTGGGATAAGTAAAAGCAAAAAAAAGTTATCCCCACTTAAGTGAGACATGTCAGATTTGAAAAAAAGGGCTCTGTCATGAAGGCACAAACTGGCTCTGTCATGAAGGGGTTAAGTGCACTGATAACTTCCTATTTTTTATTTTTTTATATATATATTCTTTATTATTATACTATATTTCCCTAATTTTCTATACATAAATCTGCCGAACCATGCTCCATAAAACTTCGCATTAGCAGAAAGATGCTGCAGGGTGCCAAGATATAGAAGCAGAAATGAAAGAGGGTTACAGTGCTTTCAGTCACCCGGCCCCAGGCAGTGGTAATCTTAGCAGAGGAGCATAATACCTGAGCAGCAGCACGTTCAGATAATCAGATTGGATCTGTAGAGCGCTCAGCTGGGCGCTAATAACTTTCAGCATCTCTGGTAATGGTGCTGTGTTCAGTAGGTGTTTGCAGAATGTGTTGGACAGTTCCAATTAGGACAGGCTTGTCGTTTCCTCAGATATTTGCTGTTCAAGTACATTGGTGATTAAAAATGAGGACAAACTGTCCTGGAGATAGAAATGAATATATAACTGTTATCATTGGGAATATTGTAGTACTGAACAGCACGTGCAAGTATTACATGCAGATATGGATAGTTCCACTGCTCTCCCTCTTTTATGTAAAATATGCTATTATTGTCTTATTTTGTTATTAACTATTTGCATGAGAGACATCCCAAACATCCCAGCTTTGGGTGGAGCTGACCCACCAGTGGGCCACAATGTCCTGTGGGGAAGGGGGGTCTCCATTTCAACTGGTTCTTTGCCAGTGTGATGAACAAGGGGGCAAGAAATACTGAAATACACGAGTAATGCAAAGTCATGTCCAACTTCCAAGGTCATGTCTCCTTTTCAGATTAGCGCAAAGTCATCTCTTCACGAAGGCTGGGAGTCATGGTATAACATAAAATTAGATCAGAGAATTTTGTCCATATGTCAAAAAAGCCCCCACAAACTAAAATAAGGTAGACATATTGTTTAACAAGGATGACCAAGCTCAGCCGTGTAGGACCTCTAGGAATTAATGTTTTCCAGACCTCCCAGCTGGTGCACAGGTTACTGATGATCTTGAAAATACATTATGAACTCTGAAGC
This sequence comes from Crinia signifera, assembly GCF_055691185.1. Classification (NCBI taxonomy): domain Eukaryota; kingdom Metazoa; phylum Chordata; class Amphibia; order Anura; family Myobatrachidae; genus Crinia; species Crinia signifera. The sequence goes on from NC_139224.1 coordinate 110,488,744, forward strand.
TGGTTGTACACTAGAAGATATTTTAAACAAATTTGTTGGCACTAACCATTCTTAAAATCGGGCTGTGTACTCACTACAATACTCTCCCAAAGGTCATTGGCGACTTCCCTGTTGACCATACATGTAGTCCAACCTAGAGATGTCACTAGTGATGTCATGCAGCCAAATGCAACACGGCTTCAATAACCCCCAGTCCCAATCAGTCATTCTGTCACTGCTAAAATTGGCTCTACCGCCAGGGCCTGTCATTAACACTTTCAATGAGTACACACAACTTGTAGTGTACTGTATACAAGAACCTAGATAGCTACTCACCTGATAGCAACAGCAGGGGTGTAACTATAGCACAGCAGCCCCCGCGGTCGCGGGGGAGGCGCTGTGCATGTCGGGGCGCCGGGGGGCTGCGGTGCTATAGTAATGCCCCCGCCCCCCATCCCCCGCAGGTTTACCTGTCTGCGCGTCCCGGCTCCCCTCCTGGCTTCAATCAATTCTATGGAGACGGACCACGATAAAATGGCCGCCCCATAAAGCAGACAGTTCTCTGAAACTGTCTGCGATGGGGGGGGCACAGGCGGCCGGGGGGGGGCGGCGGGGAGGGGGGCGCCCCAAACCAAGCTACGCATTGAGAAACAGTACTTATAGTGAGTGCTAGGCTGCTAAGCCAAGGCTGCTTTCAGATTCTAAGTGATCAGTTTGAAGTGATATTACAATACATTTACATCAGGGGTGTCCAAACTCTTTGTGACGAGGGCCAGTTTTGGTGAGGTGAAAATGTGGGGGGCCGACCATTCAGCCTGACATTCTTTGAAATCATTACTCACATGAAAATGGTCCCCCACTCTGTCCCCATTCACTTTATGTCACCCAGCCTGCCCCTTCACTGTATATTCCCTAGACTGCCACCCCTTCTCTGTATTTCCTCCAGCCTTCCCCCATTCCTTGTATGTCCCCCCCTCTTCTCTGAATATCCATCACTGCCTCCATTCACTGTATGTCCCAAAGCCTGACCCTCCATTCACTGTATGTCCCAAAGCCTGACCCTCCTTCACTGTCCCCCCAATCTGCCCCCATTGTATGACTCCCATTCACTATGTCCCACAGCCTGCCCCCCCCCTTCTCTGAATGTCCATCACTGCCTCCATTCACTGTATGTCCCCCTGCCTGATCCTCCTTCACTGTATGTCCCCCACTCTGCCCCATTGACTGTATGTCCCCCTGCCTGCCCCCTCCCTTCTCTGTATATTTCCTAGCCCCTTGTGTGAGTCAGAGGACGGAGAGGCAAAGTATGAACTGCAAGGACAGGAGATGCTTGAGTCCAGTTGGAGAAAGTGCGCTATATAAATAAAACTTAACTTACTCTGAGCAGGAACTCATTTATGAAGTGCAGCTAATTGGCTCAGGGGCACACCTCCACCGGAGTTGTCGTAATCCCTAGTGGACTACCTAGATAAGAGCTAATCTATATATTTTTTTTAAAATACATAATCCATGGGCTGTCGTGTTTATGCAGATATGGACCTGAACCAATTTGGTGCCCTGAGTAAGAGGTTTTCTTGTTTAGTTTAAATGGCTGCTGTAAACAGTGGGCAGGGTATAAAGGAGGACCCTGCAGTGTCTTAAAGAAGTTTACTTGGTGCCCAGGACTTCTCCTGCTCCACTATACCCATGGTTTCCAGTGTCCTCCGTGGACAAAGGATTTTAGCTTGTGAAAAATATGCTTTATGAATGGCATGTGTCTCTGACAGATTCAGCTTCAGTTACAGTTTTGAGAAAAATCGATTTATATATATATATATATATATATATATATATATATATGAGACGGGTAGTCGGCACTCAGCTCCTTATTGGTAATGGCCCCGTGTCATCAGCAGATTCCAGCGCGCCGGACAAAATGCATATGGGGCACTGGGGGCTGTAAATGACTCACACAACGACCAGCTTGGAGGTTGACGTTTCAGCCATTATCACGGCTTTATCACGGCACTCCCCTGAAGGTCCTGGGGCCCCGGTGCCCATTAGTGGGGATACAGATAGTCGAAAGAAGACAACGGCACTCGTGGGACATTTAAAATAACAAGTGTATTCACAGGAAGATGACCAACGTTTCGGGGTGCTTACACCCCTTTGTCAAGGTACAAACGGTGAGATAACAGTGCATTTCAGGTGTGTTACCTTATATAAGGTGGACAGTGGGACGTCTCCTCTCATGTTTGCGCGCGTTCTGCCCGCTCCTAGGCGCCGCTGTCTGATGACGGAGGTAACTTCACCAGAAGTTCTCCTGTTTCCTGAGGTGCTGGACCGCAGCGTGAATCGCACGCTGCGTGGTAGTCATGGATACGTTTTTTTCTCAGACAGTAGTTCCTGAGCCAGGCTGGACACCTGGAATCACAAAGCGGAGATGTGCTCACATAAAGTGATATGGTGCATGTACAGATACAAATACAAATACATATGGTGTAAACAAATATCAGGGTGTTACAATAGAGGACACATTGTTGTTTAAGCAATGTGATTGTACCGATGCAGTCGACATGGATGTGCACTGGGTGAAAACATGAAAATGAAAATGGTGTGCAGTTAAAAGCTAGTTCAACAGCGATAGTTCCTGAGCATTGAATTAGTTTCCAAGATACATGTAACATTTTACTTAGGAGACTGTAAATTAAAACGTATCTTCTGTGATATATTACTATTTGCTATGACGCTGGCCAACAATACATAACTTGCTGTCATGGATGCGGTAGGGCAAACCCTAGAAAAGGCATACAGTTAATTACAAAAAGACGTTTAAGGGTAGCCTATCATTGAGGCCATTAGGTTTAGTGGAACCCAGTCTATGGATCCATCTGGCCTCTAGTTTTAACAGTTGTTGATCTCTGTCTCCTCTTCTTAACGATGGTGGAATGTGGTCGCGAACATGAGAGGAGACGTCCCACTGTCCACCTTATATAAGGTAAGACACCTGTAATGCACTGTTATCTCACCATTTGTACCTTGACAAAGGGGTGTAAGCACCCCGAAACGTTGGTCATCTTCCTGTGAATACACTTGTTATTTTGAAAGTCCCACGAGTGCCGTTGTCTTCTTTCGACTATATATATATACATATATATATATATATATAACTGTGGGGTTGAATCAGCGGCACTCAGAGTCTTCTTAAGAGCAATCTTTATGTGGCAGTCATGGATGCATAAAACATGTACCTACGGTGGATGGAGTGCCATTTATACCGGAACTCCAATATACACAGCTGCTCCGGTGCCACATATACGAATAATATACGATCCGAAAGAGAGCACTCAGGAGACTCCACAACGTGTTCAACAAATCTGTATTGAAGGTAGATGAACGTTTTCGGGACCGTAGTCCCTTCCTCAGATAACCTACAGCAACCAATACAACAAACAACCCCCCCTACATATACCTTTCTACTTACCACGCTGCAGCGTCCACTCCCGCAGTCTCCATCGCGCCGGGACATCCAGATGACGCACTTCCGGTTGCGTCCACACTGTAATTTCTACAATTCCTACATACATAACGTAAGTTCAAGCAGTGTCAAGAAAAGTTGATGGTCAAAGACCTGTGGGTCAATATGCCCTCAAACCACCCTCATGTGGGATAGAAGTATATAAACTTTTAATATCCAAGCGAGCCTTCAGGGATATCTTTACAATCCTGTAACTTCTGCAAAAAAGAGGTGGCATCCTTTAGAAAAGAATCATGGCAGGACAGGAACGGTTGAGCAAGACTGTCCAGTAATCTGGAGACTGGTTGTAAAAGTGACCCCCGGGCAGAGATGATTGGTCTCCCCGGGGTTTGGTGGCATGTTTGTGTAGTTTTGGCAATGTGTATATCAACCGGACTACCGGATGTTGAACTTGTAGTACTCCCAGCACCTTCTGGGGATCAAGTGCTTTGCAAAAGCCATTTTTAAGATAGAGAACAGTTCCTTCTGATATTGAGGAGTGGGGTCATTCCTAAGTTTACAATACACCTCTCGATCATCCAATTGAGGATATATTTCCTCCTTATAGTCCTGTATGTCCTGAATGACAATAGCCCCTCCTTTGTCAGCAGGTCTTATGGAAATACTCCTATCATTTTCTAACGCCTTATGTGCTTGAATCTCCAGTTTGTTAAGACTGGGGCAAATTTTACGTGGAGTGGCCAGATACCTCTGGGCCGAATCATCTAGCAGGAGACTAAAGGTTTTGATGGAGCTATTCCCTGATACAGGATCAAACGTGGACTGATAATTCTTGGATAGGAAGGAATCAAAAACAGTAGGTCTAGTGTCCATTGTTGAATCTTTGAAATGTCCTTTTAGGCGAAGACGTTGTGAGAACTGGTGGACGCTTAGTTTCCACTTGAACTCGTCATGCCTATTAGTAGGGACAAAGCTAAGACCTCTGTTTAAAACCTGAATTTCAATGGGTGAGAGACTGCGATTTGATAAATTGAAGATTAGGCTTTCAGCTCCTCCCCCCAGATTTTGCGAGCCCCCTCTTCGCTTTGACCCCCTCTTTTTGCATGCATTTCTGCGTGATTTTTGCCCTAAAGGGCCACTTGGTGGTCTGCTTGCATCATCTGTTTCAGAGAACTGAAAGTCGCTATCACTGCTTTTGAACCGATCCTCATTACCCCCTTGGTCCCGTCTTTGGTGCCACGGCCTCCTACTTCGGCCCTGGGGTCTCCCTGATGAGTTAATCTCCGAACGACCGTACAGCCAATTGCACACTTTATTGTCCTCATAATCATTGTCAACCGTCGTTTTTTTATTCCTTTTAAACCGTATTAATTCATTGCGATATAGATCACATTGTGCTTCAAGTTTGGTGAGCCATTCTGTGTTGGTATCCTCCTCCAAGGTTTTAGAATATTCTTTGGTTAGATTGGCAATTTTATTGCGAGATATTACCAATTCCCTGTTCGCTTCCTCAACTACTAAAATCATCAAATCAAATCCGCATTTATTTAAAATTGCAATCCACTTTCTGACAAATTCTGGATTACTCCTGCTGATGGTGGGCACGTTCTTCACCTGAAACCCATGTGGGATCTTGCGGTCTCTATAGCAGTTGGAAAGGGAAATGCTATGTAGTTGGTAATCAATCTCTCTCTTTCTCGCCTTTAACATCTGATAATAGGCATCCTCAGCTTTAAAGCCCACATCAGACTTAGTGAAAGTCTCTTTTGAGAGTATTCCTCGATGTAGCCATGACTTTAAATGAGGGCAAGTTCAATACAGGGGTGTACTCTAAGATTACTGATCGTAACACCCTACTTCGGGCCTCTAGCCACCATCCCCCGGCCCTTAAGATGGTGAGAGCTGCCCGCATTACCAGCCAACCTGATAAGATCCCTGAGGAATTGGACAAAATGGTCCAAAAATGTTGTGACAGAGGCTATGACCCTGTCTTGCTTCATCAACAGAAAATTAAGGTTAGCAACATGTCTAGGGAACAGCTAACCAAACCCCCTCCCAAGTTATTGACTAACAGAATACCGTTTGTCAGTGACTTTTCATTATCCAGTCCTATTATTGGCAGGCCAGTAAAAGCCATATGGCCAATTGTCGGCATGGATAGGGATCTGACTATGTTTTCTCAAACTAGACCTTTGTTATCATATAGATGAGGTAGAAACTTGAGAGACTGTCTTGTTCATGCAGATGTAACTGAAAATGCCCATACAGTGGCAAATGTATATACTAAAGCCCCAGGCTGTTACAGATGTAGTAACTGCATCACCTGCTCCTTTATGACAGCCTGTAGGTCCTTTAACATCTAGTTATCAGGTCATTTTTTTTCATGACTGTTCCATGTGCACTTTTTAAGCAATGTTCTGGAGCTGAGAGAAACCTGTGTGAGCTGGGGACGCAGTCTTCAGGGATTCATCCATGTTGTTTGAGATATAATATATATTAGTGTGCAGTATTTTAATAAAGTTATGGAGCAGGGCCTGGAGAGACACTTTTGGGCTGGAGACACGCAAGGAAGGGAAGGGGGGGGGGTGTCTGTGTGCATGGGGGGGGGGCACATCCGATAGGTACAGCAAAATGGAGCCCAGCATGAACAGTAAATACCTGAGGAAATGACGAGGCTGTCCTAATTGGCACTGCCCAAAGCCGTCTGCAAACACTTATCGAACACGGCATCATTACAAGAGCAGCTAAAGGTTATCAGTCCCCTGCTGAGAGCTACAGATCAGTTCTGTGTCTGAACGTGCTGATGCTCAGATGTTGTGCTACTTCCTTGGGCTTATCACTCACTGTTTGACTGCCTGGAGAGTAACCCTCTATAATTCCCACTTCTACAGTATACATTATGGGCCTCGTTCTGGTTTGCTCACAAAGCAGCATTTGTTCGATGCTTAGAGAGCCTATTAACGACTCTCCCCGGGCGTGCGAATGCCCATCGCTGCCACCCAGCAAATATACCCGTCACATTGCAAATGGATGTTTTGCATAAACATCCATTCGCAGGGTAGTGCGTGAGCCCGAAATCATTCGATGGTCAGTCTCTGTGGACTTAGACTTGCGGCATACGGTCAGAGAACTGGGCAGGCGGCTGACTTCTTCTGCTGTCAGCCACCCGCCTGCATTCACATGGGGATAACCAACATTTTCGTGGGCGAACACCCCCCCCCTGTACGAACACGAGCGCCACAGAGACTAAGCAAGTCTCCTAAGGCACATGCGCAGAAGCAAATATGTGCAGTGCTTCAACATTGGGACCCCCAGCAAACTAGAATCAGGCCCTTTGTCTGCATTCTACCTATCCCTGACACAGCAACCTACAATTTACATTATTTCAAATATATATCTAAATACACAATATAATGAGAACTGACTATATGCAGCCCAGCACAATACTGTTACATTATGCAGCATTGTTGCTTTATTAGACATTGTACTATTAAATAAAAAGTACTGTACATTCTGCGTATACATTTTGTATCTGTTCATCTTATTGTGGTTTTTATACAAAGACCAGTGGCGTAGCTACATTTTGGGCGCCCCCCCGCCGTTAGGGGGGAGGGCGCCCCCCCCCCCCACCCCGTCGCCGCCCCCGCCGAGCACCCTTACCCCGCCGCCCATGCAAACCCCCCCTCAATCCCCCACAGCCTTACCTATCGCGCTGGTCCCGGCGGCTCCGTTCTTCTGTTGAGGACCACCAGAAAATTGCCGCCCCCATGCAGCAGACAGTTTCAGAGAACTGTGTGCTATATGGGGGCGGCCATTTTGTGGTGGTCCTCAGCAGAAGAATGGAGCCGCCGGGACCAGCGCAATAGGTAAGTCTGCGGGGGATTGAGGGGGGGTTTAACTATAGCACCGCAGCCCCCGGCGCCCCCACATGCACAGCGCCCCCCCCCCCGCGCGGTGGCGGGGGCTGCGGTGCTATAGTTACGCCCCTGACAAAGACCACTGCGTTCAATCAATTATACTACAAATACTGAACACCAGTGAGTGCAAATCACACAGACCCAATTCCGATTCGATCCGGTGGCCCGTTGCGTGGCCCTGCAACATCGGAATCAAAAGTAGAAATGGACTGTGCAGCACAATCTATTTCTACTACGTCGGAACAAGGGCCATGCTGCTCACTGCAAATTACATCAATGTCTGAGATGCAATATAAATGTTATTCCATGTAGGAATTCACTGCATTCAACACTATATACAGTTTTGTATAAAAGCTTTCAGTTATTTCAGTAATACAGTACAAGGCATTGATCTCCTTAGTAGCTAGATTAATAGAAGTAAGCATTCAGGACAAAGAGAATCTCACTACACTGAGCGCTACGAAGTTTATCTGAATTAACTCATTACCAGATAACATATAGATAAATAATTCCTTTGAGCTCTCATATGTAACAAGCAACACCCACTGTGACTGTGAATGGTGTTTGGTTTACTGTATTATTCTACTTCTAGATTCAATTCTATAAATAACAAGATATCTTCATGACGGATAGCAGCGCCATCGTAACAGCATTATGGATCCCTGGCCAAAGCAATGAAATGGGGCTCTTACTGTACCTACCATTTATTCATAAAAGTGACGGTGTGTTTGTCAGCATATACAACATTGAACACTCATCAATGTGGGCTAAGAACCACATACTATAAAATAAATCCCATCAGCACACTCAGCTCTACACCACTACCGCTCAACATCATAACCAAATAGCTAGCGTTGTTATTCCGCGCTTGTCTCCATTTTAACCCCTCAGTAACCCCGTCTCCTGCAGTTCCTGTTCCAGTGATGGGAAACTATGGTGTTGGTCATGGTATCTAACTGCCAATAGTATTGGATTTATGGCACACAAAAATACAATGGCAGGGACTGTCATACCTCAATGCATAAAGCAATCAGCATCTGCACTGATTGTACATTTAAATATCAGAAAAGCCCTATTCAGAGCTAAGGCCAGGGCCAGACTGGGACTAGAAATCAGCCCTGGTATTTTGAGCACACAGGCCCACCTCCAGCAGATGGTACCCTTGCATGTCAAAGCCGCACTGCAAAAGGGGCGTGGCCTCATGGAAAGGAGGCATGGCATCACAAAAAGGAGGTATTACACACAGTGGCGTAACTAGAAATTTTGCACCCCCCTGCCCAAAAAAAAATCTGGTGCATCCCCCCCCCCCCCTTCGCTCCGGAGGCTCCTTACTGCTCAGATCAATGTCTGACTCTGAGCAGTGTCTTTAGGCCCCCATTCAGCAACAGGCAGACTCACGATTGGCTGCCTGTTGCCATGCTGACTGCATAGCCCCCCTCCCTGCATTGATGCAGACATCTGGAGCTGCATCCATGTGAGCCACCCTGTCCGTCCTCTATGTTTTTGTCATCCCGCCAGCCACATTAGTGCACCTGCGCCCTGGCGTACACAGTGGAACCTTGTGGGCCCCATAGCAAAATCTTGCTATGGGGCCCCCTCCACAGGGACCAGGGGCACACTGACACACACCCATACATTACACAGGGACCGGGGGTACACTGACACACACCCATACATTACACAGGGACCGGGGGTACACTGACACACACCCATACATTACACAGGGACTGGGGGCACACTGACAGTGGCACCCACACATACATTGCATAGGGATCAGGAGCACACTGACTCACACACCCCCATACATTACACAGGGACCGGGGGCACGCTGACAGTGGCACCCACACATACATTGCACAGGGAGCGGGGGCACACTGACACTGGCACCCACACATACATTGTATAGGTGCTTGCACACAATCTCCTCCTCCCTTCCCCAGGCAAGGAGTACCTGTGCATCCAGCTTCTGGCGCCGCCAGCCCGAGATACTGCCCATGAAGGTTCATCAACACTGTACCAGTCCTGTGCAGTTTGCAGTCAAGGTGGGGTAGGATCGTCACCAGCAGCCCTGTGCAGTGTGCAGGCAAGGGGGGCGGGATCGGGCGCCAGCAGCCAGCTGCGAGCACTGGGGATTCGGCAACCAGTCTTTAGGGGGAGCGGCGACTGGGGATTCGGCAGCCAGACTTTAGGGGGAGCAGTGACGTGTGCACAGTGGAAGGACGGAGGCAGACTGTTGCAGAGGACTCCTGCGATTGCCTCCGGCTCCATGAGAGTGGTGAGCGTCGTGACTCTGCGCCCCAGTGGCACAGGCTCTACCCCGACACCGCTAGGGCTGCGGAGCCCTATTTACGTCACTGATTACACATTATGGAACACACCGTAATGCCCATTACAAAATAGGACAATCCATTTACACATTATGGGGGGAATTTACTAATATGGATTCGTAGGACTGATAATACGGCTGCTTAGTGGTGTAAAACACCCACGCAAATACGACAGGAAAATAGAACACCATTTTTCTGTTCTATTTGCGTTTTAGCCTGCACGGATCAGTCAGATCCGTGCAGGCTTCAGTGTAAAAAAATAGAAAAATTAAATAAATTTTAAAAAAAACGGCGTGGGGTCCCCCCCACAGCCGAAACCAGCACCAGGCTGACAGAGCCTGGAGCCGGTAATTAAAAATCAGGGAACCCGACAAATAGGGGTTCCCTGATTTTTAACAACCAGCCCCAGGCTCCTGCTCTGGGGCTGGTTCCCAAAATACGGGGGACAAAATGACTAGGGGTCCCCCGTATTTTAAGAACCAGCCCCAGGCAAAACCAGCCAGCAGGGTAATGCCACAGCCGGGGGGAGACTTTTTATGCAAGTCCCCCCGGCCAAAGCATTAACCCTACCGACCAGTCAGCCTGGCCAGGGGCCCTGGGGGAGTGGGGACCCCCCCAATAAAGGGGTCCCCCCCCTCCAGGACTTACCTGACCAGGCTGAAGCCTGGTGCTGTCCTCGATGCCCCTGGGCGGTGGGCATCGAGCTGATAGCAGTGTAAAAAATAGAACAAACGATTGTTTTTTACTGTGGCACTACAAGTGCCAGCAAGCCTCCCCAGCAAGCTGGGACTTGGAGAACCACAAGTCCCAGCCTGCTGGGCATTAAAGGGCCCGCTGGGTCTTGTAGTGCCACAGTAAAAAAAATAGTTAAATAAAACACACTGACACCCATTTTAAATAAAAGTTTAATACACACATTACACACATACTGATACTTACCTATCTTGATCCCGTTGGTAGGTCGCTGGCTCCGGTGTCGGCGGCTCCGTGTCGGCGGCTCCGTGTCGGCGGCTCCGGGGACGGCGTCCTGTCCGAGGATAATCCATGTTGGACCTGTGGAAGGAAATCCTACTCACCCAGGTCCTGCATGGATGGTCTTCTTTCTTCATCTGTCGACATCCAGGTCTTCTGACAGCTGCTGACGACTTCCAGCAGCTGTCGGCATCTTCCGCGACGCTCCCCGGCTTTCAGAGGCGGAGAGAACCTTCCTCTTCGGCGTCTGGGCTCAGAATGAATTCTGGCCAATCAGGAGCCGCCTAGCCGCTCTGTCAGCCTGGTGCTGGTTTCGGCTGTGGGGGGGACCCCACGCCGATTTTTTTTTTTTATTTATTTATTTTTCTTTTTTTTTTTACACCTTGCAGCCTGCACGGATCTGACTGATCCGTGCAGACTGCTAGAAATAATTCGTATTAGCAGCCGTATATACGGCCGCTAATACGGATGGTTACACCATCGGAGGGTTACAAAGCAGTCGTATCTGACTGCTTTGTAACTGACCCTCCGGAACACGAGTTTGCATACGACTTAAACAGTCGTATGCAACCGTAGGGAAAATACCAATACGAAAAACTAGGTTTTTCATATTGGTAAATTTCCCCCAAACAGTCGTATGCAACCGTAGGGAAAATACCAATACGAAAAACTAGGTTTTTCATATTGGTAAATTTCCCCCTAAATGTCAAAAATAAGTGGATTTCTGGATACAAATACACCTATTTTTTACAAATTTCCTTTAGTAAATTTCCCCCGAAATGCCCGGCCAAATAGGACAGGAAAATACACCTTATTTTCCTGTCGTATTTGCTTTAAGCCTGCATGGATCAGTCAGATCCGTGCAGGCTTCAGTGTTAAAAAATAGAAAATTAAATAAATAAAAGAAAAAAAAACAGCGTGGGGTCCCCCCCACAGCTGTAACCAGCACCAGGCTCAAGGAGCCGGGGCCCGTAATAAAAAATCAGGAAACCCGACAAATAGGGGTTCCCCGATTTTTTACAACCAGCCCCAGGCTCCATGGCTGGGGCTGGTTCCCAAAATACGGGGGACAAAATGACTAGGGGTCCCCCGTATTTTAAGAACCAGCCCCAGGCCAAACCAGCCAGCCCCCGAATGCCGCTATTGGCCACCTTGTGGCCTAGTGGCCAATCAGGAGCCACAAAGCGGCCAATAGCGGCATTCGGGGGCGGAGCCGCACATGTACACAGAGTACCGTGCGGCTCAGCTGATCGGTCTGATTCGGCTTGTCGGTTTGTTATTTTGCAAAGACCCCCTGGACTACGTCGCCTGGGACAGGTGAGTATGGTTTCCTTCCATAGGTTCCTCCATGGATTTCGTCGGACCCGGACAGCGACGTCGACATGGACAGCAACGGTCGACATGGAGCAGAACGCCGACACAGGACCAAGAGACCGGACATCAGGACCAGGGCTACCTACGGGCTCAAGATAGGTAAGTATCAGTATGTATGGGCTTTGGATGTATTAAAGTTTTATTTTAAGTGTCAGTGTGTTTTATTTTACTATTTTTAATACTGTTGAACTACAAGTGCCAGCGGGCCCTTTAATGCCCCACAGGCTGGGACTTGTGGTTCTCCTAGTCCCAGCTTGCGGGGGAGGCTTGCTGGGACTCATAGTTCCCCAGTATTAGACAATAGTTTATTCTTTTTTTTTACACTGCCATCAGCCCGGTGACCACCGCACAGGGTCACCGAGGACAGCACCAGGCTTCAGCCCGGTCAGGTAAGTCCTGGAGGGGGGGGACCCCTTCATTGGGGGGGTCCCCACTCCCCCAGGGCCCCTGGCCAGGCTGACTGGTCAGTAGGGTGATGTTTTGGCCGCAGGACCTTGGGGGAAATTTACCAATATGAAAAACCTAGTTTTTCGTATTGGTATTTCCCCTATGGTTGCATACGACTGTTTAGGTCGTATGCAAACTCGTGTTCCGGAGGGTCAGTTACAAAGCAGTCATATACGACTGCTTTGTAACCCTCCGATGGTGTAACCATCCGTATTAGCGGCCGTATATACGGCTGCTAATACGAATTATTTCTAGCAGTCTGCACGGATCAGTCAGATCCGTGCAGGCTGCAGTGTGTAAAAAAAAATAGAAAAATAAATAAATGAAAAAAAAAACAGCGTGGGGTCCCCCCCACAGCTGTAACCAGCACCAGGCTGAAGGAGCCGAGGCCGGTAATTAAAAATCAGGGAACCCAACAAATAGGGGATCCCCGATTTTTAACAACCAGCCCCAGGCTCCAGGTCCGGGGCTGGTTCCCAAAATACGGGGGACAAAATGACTAGGGGTCCCCCGTATTTTAAGAACCAGCCCCAGGCACAACCAGCCAGCAGGGTAATGTCACAGCCGGGGGACACTTATAATATAAGGTCCCGCGGCCAAAACATTAACCCTACCGACCAGTCAGCCTGGCCAGGGGCCCTGGGGGAGTGGGGACCCCCCCAATGAAGGGGTCCCCCCCTCCAGGACTTACCTGACCAGGCTGAAGCCTGGTGCTGTCCTCGATGCCCCTGGGCGGTGGGCATCGAGCTGATTGTGGTGTAAAAAATAGATGAAACTATTGTTTTTTACTGTGGCACTACAAGTGCCAGCAAGCTGGGACTTGGAGAACCACAAGTCCCAGCCTGCTGGGCATTAAAGGGCCCGCTGGCACTTGTAGTTCCATAGTTAAAAAAATAGTGCACAAAACACACTGACACACTTTTAAAATAAAACTTTAATACATCCATTACACACATACTAATACTTACCTATCTTCTTCCCGTAGGTAGCCCTGGTCCTGATGTCCTCCGGTCCTGTGTCGGCGTTCCTCTTCATGTCGACGTCCTTCTTGAAGTCGACGTCCCTGTCGGCGATGGCGTCCGGTGTCCGGGTCCGACGAAATCCATGGAGGAAGCTGTGGAAGGAAACCATACTCACCTGTCCCAGCGCGACGTAGTCCAGGTAAGTGTCTTGGCAAAAAAACAAACCGAACACCCCGAAACCAGCCGGACACGGAGACGCACGGTGTTTGTTTACATCGTGCGGCTCCGCCTCCCGAATGCCGCTATTGGCCGCCTTGCCTCCCGCAAGGCGGCCAATAGCGGCATTCGGGAGGCGGAGCCGCACGATGTAAACACCGTGCGGCTCTCTGTCCGGCTGGATTCGGGGTGTTCGGTTTGTTTTTTTGCCAAGACACTTACCTGGACTACGTCGCGCTGGGACAGGTGAGTATGGTTTCCTTCCACAGCATCCTCCATGGATTTCGTCGGACCCGGACACCGGACGCCATCGCCGACAGGGACGTCGACTTCAAGAAGGACGTCGACATGAAGAGGAACGCCGACACAGGACCGGAGGACATCAGGACCAGGGCTACCTACGGGAAGAAGATAGGTAAGTATTAGTATGTGTGTAATGGATGTATTAAAGTTTTATTTTAAAAGTGTGTCAGTGTGTTTTGTGCACTATTTTTTTAACTGTGGAACTACAAGTGCCAGCGGGCCCTTTAATGCCCAGCAGGCTGGGACTTGTGGTTCTCCAAGTCCCAGCTTGCTGGGGAGGCTTGCTGGCACTTGTAGTGCCACAGTAAAAAACAATAGTTTCATCTATTTTTTACACCACTATCAGCTCGATGCCCACCGCCAAGGGGCATCGAGGACAGCACCAGGCTTCAGCCTGGTCAGGTAAGTCCTGGAGGGGGGGGACCCCTTCATTGGGGGGGTCCCCACTCCCCCAGGGCCCCTGGCCAGGCTGACTGGTCGGTAGGGTTAATGTTTTGGCCGCGGGACCTTATATTATAAGTGTCCCCCGGCTGTGACATTACCCTGCTGGCTGGTTGTGCCTGGGGCTGGTTCTTAAAATACGGGGGACCCCTAGTCATTTTGTCCCCCGTATTTTGGGAACCAGCCCCGGACCTGGAGCCTGGGGCTGGTTGTTAAAAATCGGGGATCCCCTATTTGTCGGGTTCCCTGATTTTTAATTACCCCACGCCGTTTTTTTTTTAAATTTATTTAATTCTTCTATTTTTTTTACACTGAAGCCTGCACAGATCTGACTGATCCGTGCAGGCTTAAAGCAAATAGAACAGGAAAATGGTGTTCTATTTTCCTGTCGTATTTGCGTGGGTGTTTCACACCACTTAGCAGCCGTATTGTCAGTACGGCTGCTTAGTAAATCAGAAACCACCATTCTTTTGAATGGTGATTTCTGTCGTATCCTATCGATGGTGTAGGACATTCGTATTTGTAAATACAAATACGAATGATCCATCTTTAGGACTACGAATTGTTGTATTTTTGGGATTGTAAATCCCGAAAATACAAATTCGTAAAAAAAAGGTGTATTTCTCCCTACGAATACACCTTTTTTCTACGAATCCATTTTGGTAAATGTCCCCCCTTATATCATAAGTGTCCTCCGGCTGTGACATTACTCTGCTGGCTGGTTTGGCCTGGGGCTGGTTCTTAAAATACGGGGGACCCCTAGTCATTTTGTCCCCCCGTATTTTGGGAACCAGCCCCGGCCATGGAGCCTGGGGCTGGTTGTAAAAAATCGGGGAACCCCTATTTGCAGGGTTTCCTGATTTTTTATTACCGGCCCCGGCTCCTTGAGCCTGGTGCTGGTTACAGCTGTGGGGGTGACCCCACGCTGTTTTTTTTTCCTTTTATTTATTTAATTTTCTATTTTTTTTTTACACATTGCAGCCTGCACGGATCTGACTGATCCGTGCAGACTGCCTGAAACATTCCTATTAGCGGTCGTATATATGTGCCGCTAATACGAATAGTTACACCATCGGAGGGTTACAAAGCAGCCGTATATAACTGCTTTGTAAATGACCCTCCGGAACATGACTTTGCATCTGACTGAAACAGTCGTATGCAGTCGTAGGAAGAATGCAAATACGAATTTACGTATTTGCATTCTTAGTAAATTTCCCCCTATATCACATGCTCAAAAGAGAAAGCGAAATAAGCAGACTGACTTGTGTGGGGATCAGCGGGCATGTTCAGGTGAGACAAAGAAGGCATGCTGTCACTTGCAGGGCAGGGGTGTCGCAGGCACACACATAAGAGGGTGGGGGTGCAGGCTATTACTTACTGATGGGTCAGCAGATACATGCTGCTTGGAGAGAGGCTGTCACGGGGGGGGGGGGGGGGGACTTATCTGAAATCCTATATGTTTTCACAGGAAAGCAGAGAATTTGGAAAAAAAAATCGGGGGCTCGCTGCGCTTGCCACACTTTATATTCTCAGCTACACGCCGACGTGGATAGTGGGGGTATGAAAAGGTCGGAGGACGCGTACCGCCGCCCCTCGCGGGCTCGCTGCGCTCGCCACGGTTCCGGTTCACGTTGATCAAGGGGTGGCGTTAACAATTGGGGGGGCCATTTCACACTTCAGGGTGGCTATTTGGGGTCTGTGGGCCATTTAACATTGTTCCCTATGTAAAATCAGGTCAATTGAGCCATTTAACATTGTTCCTTATGTAAAATCAGTAATCGCGTCAGTCGCATCGCATGCGATTTTTTTGGCCGCATGCGATGTGACTGACGCGATTTACATTTTACCATGCATTTCTGTGTAAAATCGCGGCCATCACATCGGTCGCATCGCATGCCATTATAATGGCATGTGATGTACATGCGATGCCCGCGATGGGCGCCCTTCTAGGAAACAAGTACTGATTTTTATATTTAAACTGCAGCAGCATGTCATCTCTTCCATCTTGTTTATTATAATTTTTTCACGGGGATGTGGCCATGCCCCCTCACAGAAGCCATGCCCCTGTCAAGTAGCCATGCCACTCCATTTCACTGGGGCCTGGATGACCTGACGGCATCCCTGCCCATATCTCCCAACTGTCCAGATTTTCGCAGGACCTTCCGGTTTTTGGTGTGTCCCACGCAGGTAGGGGGGGCAGTTGGGAGAGCCCCCTGCACAACGCTTCTCTGTTGTGGATAGATGGAGACAGAGGGGCTATGGGCATGGCCATGCCCTCACAGCGGCAAAAATGGGGACATGGTCTCGAGGGAGCATCCCGGTTATAGGCCACGCTTCCTGGCCACTGGGCAACACCTTATTTTTGCTACTGTGCTAAAAAGTGTTTTTTTTATTTTAGTTCTGAAGTTTCTAATGTTATTTAGATAAACTGTTTTATTTTCACTTGACTGATTTTTAGTGATTTTCGTCTCCAACCAACGTAAACTAATGAATTATAATTCTAATTTACCATCCTCATCCCGTAGTGAAGCACAGCTATTCAGCTAGTGTTAAATAAAGGCGGGGTACTCTTTACTTAGAAGGGCGCCCACGATTTTGATCGTGGGCATCGTTAGTAAAAAATCTCGGGCATCTCGGGCATTGAATGCACTAAAAAATCGGGTGCGATCAACCGACGAGATGCCCGAGATTTCCCATAGGGAACAATGTTAAATGTCTCAATTGACCCAATTTTCCTGTTCAATGCCTCAATTGACCCGATTTTTCCATAGGAAACAATGTTAAATGGGCCACAGAGGCCAAATAGGCACCCTGAAGTGTATAATGGCCACCCGAATTGTTAACGCCACCCCACGATCAACGTCAACCCGATGCGTGGCGAGCGCAGCGAGCCCGCGAGGGGCGGCGGTACGTGTCCTACGACCTTTTCATACCCCCACTATCCACGTCGGCGTGGAGTTGAGAATAGAAAGTGTGGCGAGCGCAGCGAGCCACCGAGCCCGAAGCGTGGCGAGCGCAGCGAGCCCCGCGAGGGTACGCGGACAGCTGTGAAGCCCGCGAGGGGACGCGGATACCTGTGAAGGTATCCGCGTCCCCTCGCGGGGCTCGCTGCGCTCGCCACGCTTCGGGCTCGGTGGCTCGCTGCGCTCGCCACACTTTCTATTCTCAACTCCACGCCGACGTGGATAGTGGGGGTATGAAAAGGTCGTAGGACGCGTACCGCCGCCCCTCGCGGGCTCACTGCGCTCGCTGCGCTCGCCACGCTTCGGGTTGACGTTGATCGTGGGGTGGCGTTAACAATTCGGGTGGCCATTATTCACTTCAGGGTGCCTATTTGGCCTCTGTGGCCCATTTAACATTGTTTCCTATGGAAAAATTGGGTCAATTGAGGCATTGAACAGGAAAATCGGGTCAATTGAGACATTTAACATTGTTCCCTATGGGAAATCTCGGGCATCTCGTCTGTCGCATCGCACCTGATTTTTTAGTGCATTCAATGCCCGAGATGCCCGAGATGGGCGCCCTTCTAAGTAAAGAGTACCAAAGGCGGTTTTGCTGTTCTTTTACTCTATACTCATTTAGTAAAATGATCCTAATGATTCTAGAACACATTAGAACATCAGTTCTTAGTTGATGTTTTTTTTAAAATAGATTAAGAAATCACAGATTACTATGAATTAAAAGGTGAAAAAGGGTTCAAACAAAATAAGAAAAAAAAAAAGACTGGTTTTGGAAAATAAGGGGGAACCGGTGGGGTTCCTCAATTTTCCCATAACCAGCACTAGGCAGAGCCGGCTTATGTTCTAGCAGGGGGACACACAGCATTAGTTATAATGGGTTGTTATACTAGGTCATATCGGAGGTGGTTTGATGAATACAATCCATGCGGTAATTATTTTGATTTAATGAATGATTCTGTTTCTTGTTTTTTTCCCAGCATGTTCTTGCCATTATTATCACTGCTGTCTCCTTATCTTATTTTTCTCACTGCAGGCACTGTACCCTCTGCACTTGTGCATTCAAAAGTTTAATCATATTATACCTTTACCACGTGCCTGCTTTATGCCACAGCTCCTAGATAATATTCCATTTAAATGTCTCTTTATTTCCTGTTTCACATTTCTTTTTCAAGTTTTTTCTTTGAATATAAATAGAGGTGCATTAAATTTGACCTGTAATAAAGGACTGTGATGTAATAAATGTTCTAGGATGAGCTTTGTGCCTTAGATGAGGAGAACAGAGAATTGGAACAAATACAAGCGCATTTTCCTGTTCATGCTATTTATATTACATAGAGTATGTATGTTTGGTTAACCCACTTAATGTGCTAAGTGCATGTGCTGTATTTAACCCTGCAGTGTTCCTTTGTATCCTGATGCACTCAAAGCTGTAAACCTAACAATAATGCTCAGAAACATAAATTATTACTTCAATTTAAATTCTTGACTATAAGAGTATTGCAGAGTTGCCTACCCTCCTGAATGGCCGGGAGGGTCCTGGAAATCAGATCAACCTCCCGGCCCCCTGGAAAGGTAGGAAAGCCTCCCACGAAACACCCAGCTGCATTGTCTTCCAACGTCATGTCGACTCCACATACTGTCAAGCAAACTGTGGCTGTATCCTTCCTGGATTCAATCACAGTTTGACACCAGGCACGGGCACCCTACGGGTGCTGCCAATGTGCAGAAGTGTGAAGAGCGCTGGATTACGATTTTTGCATTTCTGCAGGTCTTGTTGAATTAGGCTGAGTACTTAGAAACTCATCCCCCAGCCTCTGATGTATCGCTTGATGTGTCCGATGTTTGTTTTTATCCGTCTGGGGGGTCAGCTTCTGCGCGCTCCGTCTGGCTCCCTTCTCCCTGGTGTGGCTGCCGCCTCTGTGATATGTAGATGCAGCCGCTGGCAGACAGGGGGAGCAGCTCCTCTCAGGCTGATGTCATAACATACAGCCTGAGAGCAGTGCCAGATTAAGGTCTAAATGGGCCTGGAGCTGAAAATTATCAAAGGCCTTTTATGCGCAATAATAGGGGTCGTGGCCAGCACCTAATAATGTAGGGGGCTTGACCAGTGTTCTGGTTGGGTGGTCTAGTCATGTGGTCTACTATTTGTGTAATTACTTTCAACTAATTATATATGCCTGGAAAAGGCAGGGGGCTGGCATAGGAAAAATGCAAAGGGTTTAGTATAGGGTGAAAAATGGCAAAGAGGTTGGCATATGTAAGGGCCTGGCACAGAAAAAAGGAAAAATAGAAGCTGCAGATATACTTACCTTCCAGTGGAGGCTGCAGACTTTGGGCTTCAGTGCCGACCATGTATCACCAGCACTGAGAGCATCGGATGATATATATGCACACTCCCTCCAGCCAAAGAGTGCAATGGCATATATATATAGCATATACAGTATAGCCAAGGTAGAGGTGCAGCACTCAGACTAACAAAACAGGTCGAATAAAGAAGATGACTACTCCATCTGATGACGTTTCAGTTTTATTAACTGTTTTCAAGTCACTAATATATATATATATATATATATATATATATATATATATACACACACATACACATGTATACATATATACACACACACACACACACACACAATATCTTCCCAGACACTCTGCTGTCCCAAATCTGGGTTACCTCCTTAGGAGTGAGTCCATTCTATACGGTCGCAGGAAAGTAGGCGGCACACATAAGGATCCAAACTTATTAAGAAAAGTGCTGGTGCAGTTTAATGCATATATATATATATATATATATATATATATATATATACAGTGGTCGAAGTGGGGCGGTATACGGGGGTATGCCATACCGCCACTTTAATCTGAAGATAAAAAAAAAAACTTTTTTTCCCCCCTCAGGATGCTCTCTGATCACTCAGCAGCGCATATTGTGCTTTTGTAATACCCCTGTACAACGGGGCAGTCTGGCAGGGGACGTTGATGGACAGGGGGGTGTCCGAAGGTGCGCACTATATACACTCTTTACTTTTCCATACCCCCACTTCAAAATTTCCATACCCCTACTTCAAAATTTCCACTTCGACCACTGTATATATATATATATATATACTAGAAAGAAAGAAGAAGAGAGTGCTCCATGGTGCAATATAAAAAAACAATCTGTGTTTTCAGAATGGAGTTTCTCCAGCAGAGTCAGGTGTAAAATAACGTACCACAAAGGGCGGTATAATTACCGCAAGAAACTCGCATCAAATGGTGTCTTGAACACATATAGTGTAGGGGTGATTGATACTCAAACTTTTCAAATTGAATCCCATAGGTAAGCTGACACTATGAGGAAAGATGAAAGCACTCCATAGTGCGGTATCAAAAAGACAATTTTTATTTTTAAGACAAAGTTTCTTCAATAAAATCAGGTTTAAAATAACGTACCGCAATAAGCGGTATAACCACCGCACAGTATTCGCATATGTGGAAGACACGCGAGGTGCAGGAGCAGCTGTCTCAGGATCTCCTGTGTCTTAACACGTCTGGTCAGTGAAGTGCCGCGCCAGGCCACGCCCCAACGCGTTTCGTAACCACGTACTTCGTCAGAGGGCTGGCCTGGCGCTGGTCAGATTCCTCTTTTAAAGCCCGCTGCTGACTCACATCTGAAATCCATCAGATGATTACAGCCAATTATATGGTAATTTTCTTGGGTAGCAGCGGACTTCAAAAAACCTTTATGATAGCAATATACATTCGCGACAGTGCAGTGCGACATTTAATACAATAAACAATACTATGATTCAATTAATTGAAACTATATAAAATAATTAATATCCAGAAAAAACGATTAATATCCAAAAAAAAGGATTTTTTGACATAAAACATTTTTGAGACATAATTAAGAAAGGATGTCAGCAACATTGAATAACTGACAATTTCTTATAAACACATTTGTAACACTTAAAAAATATCAGTATTTTACATACAAATTTTTTTACATACAAATATACATAAGGAAAAAAATTTCTTTATATATTCAGACTGACAAGATTGATTAACAATTGTTGTTTTTGACGGCGATACACCGCCCGACATTGACTAGCAGATCTTGCAATTTCGGGATATAAAATATTTTTCATTGGTTGAGGTAGTTTTTTCTCACTCAGTAAGCGGGTCATGTTCATTTGAGTTGTTTTTCGTTAGACAGTGATCGGAGATATTCTATAGACTTTTCTCGAAACCGAGTTCAGGGAGAAAAATCTACTCCAGAATTGGTTTTTCGCAAAGCCACCACACTAAAAAACAGGTTATCACCTAGCCTTCTCCCCAAAATCACTAATGATAGTGTAAAAGCAAATTTCCTTGGTATTAGCACTAAAACAAAGGGATTCTATATCTGTGGTAAGTGCAAAATGTGTGCACATGGCAAAAAAGGTACTAAAAGTATAACAGGGGGGGATGGAAAGTCAAAGGAGATAAAAAGTTTTATTAACTGCAACAGTATGTATGTGGTATATTTACTTATTTGCAAATGCGGAAAGTCCTATATAGGGAAGACAAAAAGACAATTGAAAATACGCATACTAGAACATTATAGGAACATAAAGAATAATGT
>NC_139224.1:111218207-111254993 GCF_055691185.1 Crinia signifera
CCTCGTGAAAAAGGCTTTATAAAGGGTAAAAACAAACAACTCACACTTGGAGCATGTACATCCAGGTGTTATCCAATGGGTATCGTCCAGATCCCTTAAAGCCAAGACAGTCTCCCAAAAATGGGAAAATAATATAGCGTAATATTGCTTATAAACAATAAAACATTTATTTCAAAAAAAGCAATGTACATTATAAATATATATACATCTGGACAATACCCATTGGATAACACCTGGATGTACATGCTCCAAGTGTGAGTTGTTTGTTTTTACCCTTTATAAAGCCTTTTTCACGAGGTGATCAGCACGTGGATCATTTTAAATATTCCACTAGGTGGCGTTGTTCACCAATTATATTCTTCATGCACAAGCACTTATAAATATCATTCAATTAAGTCACCAAAAAGTGATCACTTGTAATAATACACTCCCCCATCGACTTTCCCTATGCCTGGAACGCCTTCTTGAGACGTGTCTACAGGAGAGAAAGCGAGGGAAGGAGATCGTTGTAAAGAAAGATATCACTACATGAGAATTCCTCACTCATTTGATGGTACGCATATATTGAATAACTAAGAGGGATTATTGATACACTGAAGGCGCATAAGTCATACCACTTTCCTATTTTTTACTTATTGGTCTTATGGAAATTAGGCCAACCTGATGACATCTGACGACACAGTTTGAACTCTGGAGTGTTTTTAATAATTTTTTATAGACATTTTTTGCGTTTTTTGCACACTGCACTGTGCACTTTATACATATATTTGTAAATCACTGGTTAACACTTAGTGAGTGGCAGCGCTGTCTGTGCACCACACACCATACACACATATATATATATATACACACACACAAATATAGATATATATATAACTCATAGCGTGCAAAAATTATAATATATTTCAGCCCAGCAGCAGAACTGCAGTGTGGAGCCTCTCACCTCTCTGCAGCTCCACACTTCACAGTTCATGCGGCAGAGCAGACAGCACACGCAGCGGTGCCCGGATCCCGCCTCCCACCTCCTTAAACAACTTGCTGCTTACACTATTGAATATATGGAGGTGGGGGCGGTATCCGTGCGCACTATTTTTCCTACGGAGATATGTGCAGCCCTCTGTTGCCAAGTAAGAGTGACACCAACTCTTGGGTATACAGGTTCGGATAGGGAGATAGGTCAACAGGTTTAGGCGCACATAGTCCGGAGTGGATATGTGAATAATCTGGACCCACAGTGGGGAGTTTTTGACCAGAATGAAGATTTATTTAACGTACAATTCACAAATTAAAAAGTGCAAATGCAAATAGATACACAAAAGTGCAAGTGCAGCAGCAGTACAAAAATTCAAAGTGACAATGCATATATATTCAAAAGTGCATGTACAATGAATATGACGGGGCAATCTGATACTTTTATCTCACCATTCCAGGGTGGTGCGGTGGGCTGGGTGCTATAAGATGGTGGGTCCCGGGTAGCAGGAATAAAGCACCACCGCACAAGCTTTGGATGGGGATAAGTAGATGTTACAGCAGAGTCCTCCCGTCAGAGTGTTGGCATCCTCATAACATGTTTCGGAATCTGGTTCCTTCTTCAGATGTGGATGCCAACACACTAAAGTCAGGGGTTTTTATACCATATGGGATAGGGTGATTTAATGCACCTGTGTCCCAAACCTCCGTTTTCCGGAAGTGACATTTTGTCAGTGCACTGGGGAAACTCCTCCTCCGTATGCATTACATTCAACAATCACCCACAGCGTTTTTTTGTACTGCTGCTGCACTTGCACTTTTGTGTATCTATTTGCATTTGCACTTTTTAATTTGTGAATTGTACGTTAAATAAATCTTCATTCTGGTCAAATACTCCCCACTGTGGGTCCAGATTATTCACATATCCACTCCGGACTATGTGCGCCTAAACCTGTTGACCTATCTCCCTATCCGAACCTGCTTACACTATTGGACAGGGGGGGCAAGGTGTTAGTGGACCTGCTCTGAGAACCAATCAGGGGTGGGGGGGGGGGGGGGGGGCGCACCTGCTCTGAGAACAGCCAGGCTCTCTGCCCAGCTGTCACTGTTCCCTGGCTGGCGGCGGCTGTCTGGTCACAGCCTGCTGCCCCTGATAGGTGCCTCCCCTAGGCCTGTACCTCACAAATCCGGCCCTGGGGGGGGGGGGGGTACTTTTTTACCCGGGGCTGATGGAGGGGCCCGGGGCCTGTACCCCCACCCCTGCTGCAGGGAACTGGGCAGTGGGAGTGGAGGACAGTCTACAGCAGCACAGCCTCTCTCCCCCGCTCAGTACACGCTGCTCAGTGTCGAGTGCTGAGTTAGGGAGAAATGCAGCTGCAGCACCAGCCTGTCTTCTCTCTCCCAGAGTGGGTGTTGCACTGCTAATTTTATTTAATAAGGTGTGGCCACATCCTCCCATTGGCCACACCCCAGCCTCCCTGTGCCCACGCCCCTTTTTTAAACCAGGGCCCGGCCCAGTACAGATGTTACTGCAGTGTCAGGTCCCCACTGCTATGAAGTCACCAAGAGATGACAGTGTACAAGCAGAGACCGTGCTGAGTGTGCAGATAGGTTGCACTGGACCCATTCTGCTGGCAGAAAGTTTAGTGTAAGCCTCAGCTCCTCCCCCTTTCCCAACCCCTTACCTGGCTGCTGGCAGAGTGGGCATCCAGGGAAAGTCTGCCAGCCAGTATTCTGTCCCCTCTTTTTCTTGCGACTGTTTGGACGGGAGTACATCGGACGTCGCAAGTAAAATTGTACAGGTGTGTACGTGCGTGATTGGCTGTTGTTTGTGGACAGTCCGATGGGAGTACGGTCGGCCGAACGGTTGCAAGAAACAGGGATTGTATATATGTGTACCCAGCTTTAGCCCTGGGCTCAAGGGCGTAACTACCATAGGTTTAGGGGGTGCAGCTGCTATGGGGCCCAGAGCTGAGAGGGGCCCACTTGTGTAATGTGCTATATACATTTTTCAGCATTATGTGATGAATAGGGGCCATTACAAACTTTTTCTATGGGGCCATTATGTATCTAGTTATGACACTGCCTGGGCTGCACTGCGCACTCCCCTTCCCAGGAGGAGCGTTTCTCTCTCTCTCTCTCTCAAGACCCCCCCCCCCTGCAGTCACTCCCACGGTGGCTGCAGGGGGGGGTGGAGGGAGATGGACAGAGAAAGGGGCACATGGGGAGTTATTATCTATGCCCATGAATCAGAATCTGTAATTTATATATTAGCTTTTATACAGTATATTATCTTAGCAATGCCTAATTGCTATGCTGTGCAAGAAAGGAGATTGACACAGCAGTATGTGGGTTCCCCTAATTTGTTTGCAGTTACCGGGTATGGGTAAAAACCGGACCCAGACAAAACCACAGACCGCCGGACCGGACATCAAAATCTGCAGTCCGGAGCTTGTAGTGTTCGGTCCGGGGGTGTCCTGTCCGGGGGGTGTCCTGTCTGGGGGGGCCTCATGTGACAGCTGTCACCAGGGAGAGGAGGAGGGGGAGAATAAAGCCTCCCTGTATGGTCCGGGCATGTAGCAAAAACCGGACAGTCCGGACCACACGTGGAGGCTGTAATCTCCCATTCTTCATGTCCCAGATTTTGTTTTCCGGTCCGGTGGTCCGGGGTCTTGTCCGTGTCCGTTTGTTACATAGTCCCGCAGTTACCTCTTGTTCACTGTCTTTGCTAAGCTGAATAGGATGGAATGTGAGCTAAAAACACTGGATGCTGGTTCAATGAGAGGTGTGTGTGTGTGTGTCTGTGTGCGTGCGAGTGAGTGTGTGTGTGTGGGGGCGGTCAGAAAAGGGTGAAATGCAGGTGAAGGTGCATACCACCTTCTGCCTGCATTTTTGAGTGCTAAAAAAACTGCAATTGCATCACAGTTTTAGAAGAACTTTACTCAGGCTACTCAATACAAGGGGGGTGGTTAAAAAAAGTTTCAACCAAAGAAAGTAATCCTTGGAGTAGCACTCTTTTGGATAGTTAAATTCTAGAGCAATCAATTAATGGATAAATATCCAAGTTTATGTAGACAACCTGGTTCATGAAATAATTTGATATTAGATAGAACCTGTACGGGAAAAACAACCCAATATATATTACACTGTACAAACTTTACTCAAGCTACCTGGGAGGACAGGAAAGACGCCACTATTTCTAGCAACACCGGCCGACCCCACCCTCATACTGTACCTCCCTTAAATGCCTCTGTCTGTCAATCAGGTAGAGGCATTTGCAAAACTGTGATGCAATCGTGAGACCCATTCTTCATATGCGCGGAACAGGTCTTGCACCTGCGCATTTTTACGACCATCTGGAAACAGCGCTACTGAGCGCGATTGTGATCAATGTTGAATTAGACCCAATGTTCTATGTTAAATGAATGTCACAAATGTTTACATGTTTATAAATTATTACTTTTTTCTCATAATTGCTAAATGGTACTTAGGATCCCCGGTTTAGTGCGAGTAGTCACGCACTGATCGCGCCAATATGATAGATACATTGTATTGTTATTGTATACTATGAATCAATAAAAAATATGCTCTGCTGTACAGAATAATAAATCCAATTGATAAAACTGAGTACTATACAAATTGTTAGTACAGGATTAACATATAATTTAAAGGAGCACTTTGTTCTGTGATACACTAATTGCTTCTTTGAATATCACTAGTAATAAAATCACTAAAAACACTAAGCAAATATATTTATTTACAGAAAATTCCTGTAGCAATTCTACTTTATATTTATGCTGTACTCAATCAAATCTTCCATTTATAACTGTTTCATTCAGACTGAAGTATACCAGACTGTGCTGCAGATGAAAGCACTTGATTTAGGAGGTCATTCTGGTTGGCATGCAAAGCAGCGGTATTTCTCAAATATGCGAATAAGTGAATATGTGCATAATGCGTAATATGCGCAAGGCCTTACCATCGGTCCCCGTTGCGAATTCGCAGGGGACCAAATCAACCAGAATGACCTACAGTACTTAATGCAAAACTTTCTCTTTACAAACAGAATGTCAGTACCTCCATTCAGACTGTCAGTACCTCTATTTCAGACTGTAAGTCAGTACCTCTAATTCAGACTGTAAGTCAGTACCTCTATTCAAAAAGACTGTCATCACTAACTAGACAAACAGACTGCCACTACCTGTAGACAAACACAGGGTAGTGGCGGATTTTACCTTCATTCAGCTGAACTGTCGAAGGCCACTTCCTGCCTTTAAGGCAGCCCTAACCGGCTTCTATGGGCTGCAATCCATGGGCCAACATTTTGCTCATGCGCACTCCAGCCACTGCTTGTGTACATGCGCTGACCCTGGCACCAGCTAGATCCATGTGTCAGGTGTTTTGACCTGTCTATCTCCTCTCTGCTCACATGTAGCAAGAAGTTAGGAGTCACCGCTGATCACTACATATACTGTACAAATAGGTAAGACTGACATAAGGAAAAACAGATGATACATTCTGAAGAGAGCAAGTTACCAACTTCTAGCTATAGATAATTGTATACAGTCTATATAATAATACATAGCATCTGATTGTTGTGGGCAAATTCTACACCATACCTGCCTGTCCTCCTGAATTGGCCCGAGAGGGTCCCTGAAAATCACGTCCACTTCCCGGCCACCCGAAAAAGTGGGCATGTCTCCTGCAATGGTCCCAGCCTCCCGAAAGTCCCCCTTGACTGGGGGGTTCATGGGGACCAGATGACATGAATCGCGTTGTCGTGGTACTGCTGTGCAATGCCTGTAATTCCGGCATTACGCGGCTCGGGGCATGGCTACTTTGACACAATCACAATTGCCACACCCCCACACAAATGCCTTTGGTAAGTCCCGCCTCCAGTCCTGCCTCCTATAGCATCATGCCCACCATCCCTGTCCCCTACATCTTCAAGCTGGCTGGTTTCTCCCATAGAGGGCAGCCTAAAAGTCAGTAACCCTGTTCTACACCTGTCCAATTTTTACTGTAAGTTTACTCATATTTGCCTACTCTCCCACATCCTGCAGGAGACTTCCATTACAGTTATAAAATCCTGCTAACACAGATAGGACCTTATTCAGGTCCGTTCACAACTGCCGTTAGTTCACACGGGGACTGATGTTTTGTTACCGTGTATGCACATTTCTGTGCATGTGCATACGCAAGGAGCGTGCACCCACTGCAAATACACGGATCACTGGGTGCACGCACCCAGGACCGCGACTGGGGGGCGGAGGACAGCGTGGGGCGGCGGTTGGTCCCTTAGCATATGTGAACAACCAGCATTTTATAAGTGTTCCCATGAGAATGCTGGGCTTTCTCATGCTAATAAGCAGAGCCGGCCCTAGGCATAGGCAGACTAGGCAAATGCCTAGGGCTTTTGCAGTGCCAAGTGGCGTTCAAGC
Source organism: Crinia signifera (assembly GCF_055691185.1). NCBI lineage: Eukaryota > Metazoa > Chordata > Amphibia > Anura > Myobatrachidae > Crinia > Crinia signifera. Next base: position 111,224,618 of record NC_139224.1, read on the forward strand.
CTGCCTAGCGTAGGACCGGCACTATGCATTTGCAGGGGCTATTGCCTCCCTCCTTCCCCTCTCCCTGTCACACCTGTCAGCAGCAGCATGAGATCAGGTCACACAGCCACAGATAGTGGAGCCTGCTCCTGGTCTCCTGCAGCCAGACGCTGTTTGTTTTTAGTGTTGTAGTTTAAAAGGGCGTGGACAAGGGTTCGCAATTAGGCCACGGCCCCAACTAGGCCTGGGCAGCAGGGTTGCCTACCCTTCCGGAATGGCCGGTAGGGTCCCGGAAATCGGGTCCCCCTCCTGGCCCCCCAGGGAGGGGGGCAACCCTACCGCATAAACCCCAATCTCCCGCGATCCGCCCCTCGGTGGGGGGGGGGGGGGTAGTCCGTGGGTAAAATGATGCTGAAATACCGGCATTGCACCATGGGGGGCATGGCTAAAATGACACGATCACTGTAGTCACGCCCCGCAACAGGAAAGCCTGCCTGTGGCTCTACCCCCAAACCACCTCTTTTTAACTCCCAGCGATGGCCCCGCCCCCCTGCATAACAGAGCTGGCTGCCCTCTCCCGGAAGGCAGCCAGCAAAAGTAGGCAGGTATGCTGGGCAGTCTGAGAAACTGAGTGCAGCAGCAGCGGTAGCCAACCTGGTCCTTGCCCTCTGGTCCTTACTATTGCTGGATCCTGCGGTCTCTGGAGCAAAAGTTAATGCTTGTTTTGGTACTGGGAGGTCAGAGAGTGGTGTGTGTAATATGGTGGGATTAACAGGCTATGTATGTGTATTTGTGCAGAGACTGCGGGGAACAATCTGTGTGTATTGTGTAGGGACTAAGGGGAGCAGGCTATTTGTTTGTACTTGTGTAGGGACTGAGGGAAACAGGATGTGTGTGTGTGTGTGTGTGTGTGTGTGTGTGTATGTATGTATGTATGTATGCGTGCACAGTGACATAGCAATGAGCCCGCAAAGGCTGCAACGGCTCTTCCCTACCTCCCGAGTGCACTGTTGCGCAGTTCCCTCCATCAGTGTCCCATCTCCCCAGCTGGCGACGTCCGCACCCCCTCCCCCCAGCACCACCGCAGCTGGGCGCCATCCACTGGATGACGGCAGCGCACACAGCAAATGACGGCTTTAATAACCCCATAGTTGAACTTATCTTCTCCTCCTTACAGTGCATTACAGAGCATTATAGTGTGTGGCATAATGTATCACAGGCATTACAGTGTGTTGCATAATGTATCACAGGCATTATGGTGTGTGGCATAATGTATCACGGGCATTACAGTGTGTGGCATAATGTATCACAGGCATTATGGTGTGTGGCATAATGTATCACGGGCATTACAGTGTGTTGCATAATGTATCACGGGTATTATGGTGTGTCGCATATGGTGAACTAGCGTAATGTATGACCGGCATTACAGTGTGTTGCATAATGTACAGTATCATGGGTATTATAGTGTGTCGCATATGGTGAACTAGCGGCGGTGCTAGGGGGCACAAGACAAAATTTTGCCTAGGGCATCAACTTAGCTAGGGTCGGCTCTGCTAATGAGGCCATGATGTGGCTGGCGGAGACGGGCAGCTGACATCACTGGATGTCAGCTGCCCACCCATTTCCTTCAGAACATGCACACATATGAAAGAGTGCCTCAGACCATATGTGTACAAGTTCCACATCATTCGATGGTCGACGACCATCGATTGATGTGGGCATTCCCCTGCATGCTGCGAATGGATGTCTATGCAAAACATCCACTGGCAGCCAGTGCGAAGGAACGCGCCTTGCGAATGGTGGGCCGGCATGCCACCATTCGCAAGGCAGGTTAGGTTGACCCGCAATAGTAATCCTAATCTACTGGATTCTTCAGATTCTGCCAGGGGTGCCACTAATACCCCTTTTCCATTGACATGAAAATCCAGGGTTTTTTTCCACATGAATGTGCACCTGCCCAGGAATTTTGTCAGTGGAAACGGCTATAAGTTAAAAAAAAAAAGTAACGTGCCTAGAAATTCCTGGGAATACTGTACAATGCAGTGGAAATGGGGTCTGCTTCAGAATTTTTGTGGGAAAGGGGTATTAGCAGTTTATTTGCAAGTACACTCATTTGCTGCAATCACCCTAGTGGATGGTAGTCGGCACATGTCAGCTCAAAAAAATTGTGAAAAACCCCATGTTGACCTTTTGACTGTTGACCTTCCCTATGTCAACATAATGCTTGTGTCGCCTAATAACATGTCAACCTAACCCATGACGACCTTCAGTGATGTCAACCTTCCTGCATGTAGACCTTAATGCATGTCGACCTTAATGGTTTCGACCTAAAGCTTGTCGACCCACTGATTGTAGACCGACTGTATCCCTACACTTCACCTGTACGATTGAAAATGTTGCCCCAGGCTACATTTGCACATTTTTATCTTATATTAACAAACAGTGTTATATTTTTTTCCCAATCTGTTTGTTGTAACCTTTTTTTAGGTACTTATGTAGTAACTGGGCTGCCGATTTTGAAATCGGGTCCATCGCATCGCACCCGACCATATCGCATGCGATGCGATGCGATGGACCCGATTTTTCCATAGGATTCAATGTTAAAATGGACTGAGTCCATTTTAACATAGAATTCAATGGGAAAAGGGGTCCTTTTCATACCCCTACTATCCAAGTGGGCATGGAGTTGGATATAAACCTGTGGCGAGCGTAGCGAGCCACCGAGCCCGAAGCGTGGCGAGCGTAGCGAGCCCCGCGAGGGGACACAGAATACCGTCCCCTCGCGGGGCTCGCTTCGCTCGCCACGCTTCGGGCTCGGTGGCTCGCTACGCTCGCCACAGGTTTATATCCAACTCCATGCCCACTTGGATAGTAGGGGTATGAAAAGGACCCCTTTTTCCCATTGAATTCCATGTTAAAATGGACTCAGTCCATTTTAACATTGAATCCTATGGAAAAATCGGGTCATCGCATCGCATCGCATCGCATGGTCGTATGCGATGCGATGCGATATCGCATCGCATCTGATTGTATGCCTTAACTTAAGGCATACAATCAAAAAATCGGCAGCCCAGATACTACATAAGTACCTTTTTTTATTCTATAAATCCTGAAAGCCCGTACTGCCCTCTTTGCTTACTATATACCAACATGTATTGCACGCTTGCCTACTTTTGAAAACTAGTTTGAGGGAGATTATAGTTGGTAATACAATTTAGCAAAGTGCCCCATTGAGGGGGCGTGTCATGCACCACCCACAGGGCGTGTCTAATTCCATATATGGAGAGATTGTGAAAAGAGATTGAGAACATGGCACCTAGAAGCGTGGGTGTGTACTGCTACATCTGAGAGGAATCTCGTAAAATGACTTCTATACAAATGTAGATGAGCCCCAAAGCAGTTAGTAAGAGATACTATACTTGGTAAAGTGCTGGGAAATGGCGCTGATGATTCAATATAAATGTATTTGTCTCTCATTCCTTTTTTACCCCAAAACTGTAACAGTGTAATGTGGGCTAAGTGACATGAGGGAGATTGCTAGACTAATGAGGGAGAGAGGGGTATTGCTATTTCAGGGAGTCTCCTGCAGAATGCAGGGGGGAGGCAACTATGATGTATTGCTGGCAAATGGAGTTCAAGCAAATCAAAGGGAGTTCAAGCAGTCAGTTAAAAAATGTGTTGTTTTACACAAAATGCCATTCCCAACCAGTAGCAGCTTTCAGCACACCCAGACCCCGGGACCTCATCTAGGAGGAGCATTATAAAACCTTTAGATAAATCACAAGCAAGATAAAACAGAACTTCAAGAGAAAACTCAAGAGCGAAAGGACAGCCAAATAAAGCGACAAGTGACATCTCCCTGGCAAGTATTAGGACAGTGACACTGACAGTTATCTTTATACAAGGCAAGTATTTAGTTATGGACTGTTGTATCTTACCCAGAGTAAAACATTTTAATATTTCTAATTAATTATGAAGTGTGAACTATGTGTAATTTAGCTAAATTAGCATACTGTATGTAAATATTTATAAATAATCGGGAAGTACTAACCCTTTGTATCTCAGCAATGGTAGTACTGTGAGTGACGCTTGACTAGTTATCAAGAAAAAACTACTGTAGGAATGTGCTAATAGTGCTTTCTGAAACCTTAAGGTCTATGTACAGTACTAAGCCTTGGAGAATGAGAAAGAGGAGAGAGTTAAGCCCTGTACACACAGGGTGATTTTAGCCAAAATGGCTGGCTATTTGGTCACTGAGCAACAACATCGCCTGTGGTTTCTGTGTGTACTGGGCGATAAACCAATAGGAGCATGCTCCTGCGATTTTGTCAAAATCGCTGGTCGCTGGTGTACAATGCACTGTGCACCAGTAATTTCTAGTCAAAATAGAATAGACTTAAAAAAAAAAATGCAGCCAAAAGCTGGTAGACGATGAGATCGCTACACTGAGCAATATGGTCGCTGAGCAATATATTGCTGAGCGATATTGAGCCAAAATTGTTTAGCGACCATATTGCACTGTGAGTACACACCTTAAAAATAACAGGTAATCACTGCCTTGTTATAGGATGTGTTAATTAAATGACAGAAGCTGGTTAGTTGGTACTTTAATTCCATCTACTTTATCTCTCTTCAAGGCAAAGTACAATGCAGTATACCCCATAATACTGTAATTCTTCAATGTAATTTCTTATTTCTATTCAGCATGTAGAAATGTATATGGTTTCTCTATGCACCGGTCTTTTGAATATTCTACTTTTACTGAAAAGGTTGCTCAATGGACAAGCAACTGTCCAAATACTAAGGGCTGCATTTACTAAAGGTTCTAAAAATGAAAATAGGTGATGTTGCCAAACCAATCAGATTTTTCTATTGCATCCTAGAAAACGATAGACAGAATCTGAGTGGTTGCTATGGGCAACATTACCTCTTTTCATTTTTAGAGCCTAATGGGTAGCTCGAGGTTGATCTCAGTCAAACCCAAATAGTTGGGCCTTTAATCTGATACCAGGCTGGATCCATATGGGTTAATTGGTTCCAGGGATATTGAGGTTAAACCATTTTTTTTTTCATTTCTTAAATATAATTTCATGACTGTTTATAATCTTTGAGGATTTCTCTGGAACCAAACAGCCCAGTTTTACGGGACCAAAATCATTCGAAGCCAACTCAAAAGTTCTTCAATATGATACTGGTCTCATGTAAATGGGTCAGTTGGTTCCGAAGATATAGCTGGTTGGTTAAAGGGGGGTAGGGAGAGGGGAGTGGTTGTCTCTCACCCTCACAGCAGAAAATGAAGGGACTAGGCTGGTGTATAAGGGGTCAGCCTGGGATGTCCCTGCATGATCTTGGGACCATATTCCCAGGTAAATCCCTGCAAAGGACAAAGAGGTGTATCTTGTTAGACAGAAGGAGGCTAAGAAGGTAATCAGATGTGCAAAAGCACAGGCTGAAGAGAAAATGGCCCATTCAGTGGGTAAAGGGGGGAAAACTTTTTTTTAGGTATATAAGTGAAAGGAGAAAAACAAAAAGTGGAATAATTAGACTGAAGACAGAGAGTGGAAGTTTTCTTGAGGGGGACAATGTAATAGCAGATAATATTAATAATTATTTCTGCTCAGTATTCACTGCTGAAAGAGAGGGGAAGGGGCCACAGTTAAGTTGCAAGTATAGTCAGAAAACTGAGGGAGAGACAAGTACATTTACAGAGGAGAAGGTCCTCACAGAACTCTCAAAACTGAAAGTGGATAAATCAATGGGGCCAGATGGGATACATCCAAGGATACTAAAAGAGCTTAAAGGGGAGCTGGTAAAACCAATAACAGAATTATTCAACCAGTCACTAGCTACTGGAGTAATCCCAGAGGACTGGAAAACAGCGAATGTAGTCCCACTGCACAAAAGTGGAAGCAAGGAAGAGGTAAGCAACTATCGACCAGTGAGCCTTACATCAGTAGTAGGGAAATTGATGGAAACACTCTTAAAACAAAGAGTTGTAGAATATCTCAAAACCAGCAATTTACAGGATCCAAAACAGCATGTGTTTACTGGGGGAAGATCATGTCAAACAAATCTCATTGACTTTTTTGACTGGGTGACTAAAGTAATAGATCAAGGTGGGGCTGTAGATGTAGCTTATCTAGACTTTAGTAAAGCTTTTGACACTGTCCCACATCGCAGACTGTTAAATAAACTTGAAAGCTTGGGATTGGATTCTAAGATAGTTGAATGGATAAGAGCGTGGTTGCAGGACAGAAAACAGAGAGTTGTAGTAAACGGAGTACAGTCAAAGGAGGGAAAGGTTACAAGTGGAGTACCCCAGGGATCTGTACTTGGACCTATGCTTTTTAATATCTTTATTGGTGATATTGCAAATGGAATTGAGGGTAAAATGTGCCTTTTTGCAGATGACACAAAGGTATGCAACAGGGTAGACACACCAGGAGGGGTAAAACAAATGATTGAGGATCTAGGCAGATTAGAGAAATGCAGAAGTTCAAAAGATTTCGTTCAAAGATGGCGCTGATACTACACCAGTGCAGCCCACCTCACACTCAAGGCCTTCACCACAGGCCTATAATCAATTGGTTTACAAAAAAGGGGAATTGTGTGCATGGGCGCTTAGGTGATACAAAAGAATAGAGGTAATATACATACAAATTAATGTAGGATCCGCCTGTTTGATTCAGGGTCTAATTAAAAGACCTTTCACCTGATGAGACAAAAGCCAGAACAAAAAACCTAGTGCAATTCTGTAGGGCAAATATAACAATTTATTCGTCTCACAGGACACTTACAAACAAACAGATTTAAAAGGCATATAACCACCGACTGTGGTAATAAAATTCTTCAATACTGAGGTGTTACCATCCGCTACAGGTCCCAGATCGCAATTAGGGATAGTGAGGAAGAGGGTGCCGGCTCCACTTTCCTCCACAGATGCTGTGCTTTAGGATTTGTTCCTCAGTACAGGGCTCCAATGTCACCATGACAGCTGCACCGCTCTCCAAGGATCATATAAAAATTTACAGTAAGTGGCACTTTTGGGGGCATTGCTTAAGGGACGCAACAAGTGGCGTAATGTGGGGGCATTAAGAATAATGTGTGGCTTAATGTGTAAGGGGCATTATGGTGTGCAGCATCATGTATAAGGGGCATTATGTGTGCAGCATCATGTGTAAGCGGCATTATGTGTGCAGCATCATGTGTAATGGGTACTATGGTGTGTGGCATCATGTGTAATGGGTACTATGGTGTGCGGCATCATGTGTAATGGGTACTATGGTGCCATCAAGCAAGAACCCCCTAGCAATGAGCACGTAGGTAAGCAGCACTTATGTGGCAAATATGTAATTGGCATTACGGTTTGTTATATAGTATGTAATGGGCATCATGATGTGCGGCACAATGTGTAATAGGCATTATGGTGTGTGACCTTATGTGTAATTGGCATTACGGCGTGTGGCTTTATGTGTAATGGGTATTACGGAGTTTGCTAAAATGTGTAATGGGCATTACTGTGTATGGTCTAAAGTGTAATACCACACCTTTTTGTGATGCCTTGCCTCCTTCCCATGAGGCCACACCCCTTTTTGCTGCGCAGCTACGCCGCGCAAAGGTCCCCCCTGCTATTATGTCTAGATCTGGGACCACCCATTACCATAATTCTAGATTTGCCTATGGTCAGCAGTCCCGCGGCTGCCGCAGCTCCAGTCATCCAGAGACCTCAAATGCGCATGGCCACTGCCAGAGGCTTTGCCTTTACAGATAATGGCACGCCCCTGAGTGCTGGGGGTTCCGCAATGCACACTGGGACCCCCAGTGCACCACTGGGAACGGGTGCAGAAGCCCAAATTACAGATTTTATATCCACGGACACCCGATCCTCAAGTTGAGAAGAAGGATTCGGGAGCCGCACAAAAAACGGTACATTCGGTACACTGTTATTTAGCAGGTACAGACCATTAAAAAACGGTACTGTACCGGCTAAATCGGTACCGTTGGAGGGTATGATACTGTGCTTTCCCTGCTGGCCATAGCCCACTGTGCATACTGTACTGTCCCCACTGGCCATAAACCCACTGTGCATACTGTACTGTCCCTGTAGGCATAACCCCACTGTGCATACTGTACTGTGTCTGCTGGCCATAACCGCACTGTGCATACTGTACTGTGTCTGCTGGCCATAACCTCACTGTGCATACTGTACTGTCACTTTTGGCCATAACCCCACTGTGCATACTGTACTGTCACTGTTGGCCATAACCCCTATATATATATATATATATAAATATATATATATATATATATATATATATATATATATATACAGTGCTCGAAGTGGGCCGGTATACAACGGTATGTCATACCGCCACTTCCTTCAAGCACTGTCGGGTTTTTTTTTCTTTTATTATGTGAGTCGGAGGCAGGAAGCCTCCTGAGCCCTTACATAGCTGCTCTCTCCAGCCCTTCTCTAGATACCGAGCAGCTGTCCTCCTACCAGACCCCCCAGCTCTCCCACCTTGCAGGCACATGGCGGTTCTGGACTCCCCCCCCTCCTCCAGCCCCCAGTGGCTGATCTGCCCATCCTCCCCACCGCTCAGGCACACAACAGGTGAGTTCGCCCCCGAGCACCCTGCCTGCCTCCACACTCCCGCTCGGCGCTCACGCACCAGGAGACAGTGTCCCTTCCCCAGACACACACACACCATGCAGGCGCCCGGCGATAGCGCCTGAGCCAGCCCCCGCCTCAGGCACCCGGAGACATGTCCCTTCCCAACACACACACCATGCAGGCATCCAGCAGCAGAGCCCCTCGCCTCAGGCACACCATGGCTGGTGTGCGCAGCCGGCCATCACTCTCCCTCAGGCACCCGGATGGCTAGTGTTTGCACAGTCCCGCCTCCCCCCTTGACCCTCGTCCCTCAGACACCCAGAGGCTGGACAGGTGTGTGCCCAGCTCCTGCATTCGGGCTAGCAGGCACTTCCGGTCCGGGTACCATAAGTCAGGAGCAGCGGAACATGAACGGAATGCTGCAGACTGGCCAGCTGTCATTCAGTGTACTGCAAAGTGAGGAGCAGGAGGTGCTGTTATTGATTGCAGCAACTGCCCGTGTACGTGTGTCCAGATGCCCTGCCTGCTGTTGCTATCTCCACTGCCGCTGGATCCGCGCAATGCACAGTGGTGAGTACCGCATAATGGGGGGGGGGAATTAAGGTATGTCCATGCATTCTGTGGGTTGCCTGTGAGGAGCATTCCCTAGAGCCCACCCCCCCACTAGGGTGACATGACAGATATCCCTACCACTCCCTCACCCCTCCTGGTGCCCCCCTCAACTCACAATCCCCTGTGCCCACCTCCTTTTGACCACCTCTATACTGATTTAATTTTTTTAAGTGCGCGCAGCCCCCCCCGCCAGCAGTCGGCGGACAGACCTGTTCTGTGTCCTGACTCCTGTGCCACCCTAGCATGGCTCACAACACATGACACAGCGTTAGCAACAGCATGACACAGCGTGAGCAACAGCCGGGCGGCGCAGGAGTCAGGACACAAAGCAGGTCTGTCCGCGGACCGCCGCTATTTTCAAGTCTCCTGCTCCCACTGGACCGTGAGCCAATAGGAACTTGCTGTCCAGCAGCCAATCAGGGGCGGCATTGGTGGCTGCTAGAGCGCAAGCTCCTATTGGCGCGGGGTCCAGCGGGGGACTTGAAAAAAGCAGCGCAACAACTGTCACTTAGCATCCTAGTGGAGCCGTGGGCAGCACTGAGCCGCTGGGAACTGCTTGAAGTTGTTGTCATAGCAGCTAGGGCAGCAGGGGCAGCTGTGCCTCGCTATGAGGGGGGTAATGGCTGCAATCTGAGTCCCCCTTGTCAACTAGCAATTCGAGTCCCCCTTGGCAAAGAGCAATTTCAATCCCCCTTGGCAATGAGCATGAATCCCCTGGCATCAAACATGAAGTCCCTAGAAATGAGCATGTAGGTGAGTGGCACTTATGTGTCAAATATGTAATGGGCATTACGGTGTTTTATATAGTATGTCATTGACATCACGATGTGTGGTACAATGTGTAATGGGCATTACGGTTTATTATATAGTATGTTATGGACATCACGTGTGGCCTTATTTGTAATTGCCATTACAGCAGTGGTCAAAGTGTGGCGGTATACGCCGGTTTGGTAATTGAGGTGGTAATTCTTATGAGCTGTTAGCGATCACAAACTAGAGGTGCTAAGTGGATGGGGCAGGGAAGCAGTGTGAGAGTCAGGATGCGATCACTAGGTCTACAAGCATTAGGTCGACAGTCACTTGGTCGACGTGCATTGGGTTGACATGGAAAAGGTCTACATGCATTTCTCATTGCCGTCCCTCTTCCTCCCCCTGCCATCCCTGTCCCTCGCTCTCTCCCTACTGTCGCTCTCCCCATCGATATGTCCCTGCTGTCCCTCTCTGTCCCTGCCGCCACTGTCTCTATGTCTGTGTTGTCCCTCTTGCTGTTCCTGCTTCCCCTCCTGCTGTTCCTCTTGCTGTTCCTGCTGTTCCTCTTTCTGTTTCTGCTGTCCCGCTCCCTGTCCTTAGTCACTGCTGTGATTTTCCCTGTCTCTCTGTCCCTGCTGTCAGTCTACTTGTGCCTGATGTCACTCTCACTGACTCTGTTGTCACGCTCTCTGCCCCCAAGCAGAAGCCAACCACAGCCTCCTCCACACAGCCTCCTCCGCCGACCTCAGCCTCCTCCGCAACATTGCTGCTGACCACAGCCTCCTCCGCCACCTCACCGCCGCTGAACCCAGCCTCCTCCTCTGCAAGGCTGCCGCCAATCACAGCCTAAGGTAAGCTAATCTTACCCTGCTGCTTGTATTTCCTTGTTGTCACTATCTGTCATCACTCTTTTTGTCCCTGCTGCTCCTCTTTGTCCCTGCTGTCACTCTCCCTGTACTTTCTGTCATCCTGTCCTTGTCTGCCCCTGCCTTACCTCTCCCTCCCCCCTGCTGTCCTCTCCTTCTCCCTGCTGTCCCTCTCTCTTTCCCTGCCATCCCTATTTCTCTGTCCCTGCTGTCCCTCTCTCCATCTCTCTGTCCCTGCTGTCCCTCTCCCCATCTCTCTGTCCCTGGTGTCCCTCTCTCTCTGCCTCTGCATCTCTCTCACTATGTCCCTGCTATCCTTTTTTCTGCCTCTGCGGTCCCTGGCTCTGTGTGGCATAATGTTGAATTTTGGATCATTCTATGTGGCAAAATGTTGGATTTTGGCTCATTCTGTGTGGCATGATATGTAAGGAGCCCTAGTACTAGATAGCATAAGGGATCTTACTATTACGATGTATAAGGGGAATATGGTACACTACACATAAGGACACACCCCTTTTGATTGGCCACACCCCTTTGGGGGTGTGAACTATGTGTAATTTAGCTAAATTAGCATACTGTATGTAAATATTTATAAATAATCGGGAAGTACTAACCCTTTGTATCTCAGCAATGGTAGTACTGTGAGTGACGCTTGACTAGTTATCAAGAAAAAACTACTGTAGGAATGTGCTAATAGTGCTTTCTGAAACCTTAAGGTCTATGTACAGTACTAAGCCTTGGAGAATGAGAAAGAGGAGAGAGTTAAGCCCTGTACACACAGGGTGATTTTAGCCAAAATGGCTGGCTATTTGGTCACTGAGCAACAACATCGCCTGTGGTTTCTGTGTGTACTGGGCGATAAACCAATAGGAGCATGCTCCTGCGATTTTGTCAAAATCGCTGGTCGCTGGTGTACAATGCACTGTGCGCCAGTAATTTCTAGTCAAAATAGAATAGACTTAAAAAAAAAAATGCAGCCAAAAGCTGGTAGACGATGAGATCGCTACACTGAGCAATATGGTCGCTGAGCAATATATTGCTGAGCGATATTGAGCCAAAATTGTTTAGCGACCATATTGCACTGTGAGTACACACCTTAAAAATAACAGGTAATCACTGCCTTGTTATAGGATGTGTTAATTAAATGACAGAAGCTGGTTAGTTGGTACTTTAATTCCATCTACTTTATCTCTCTTCAAGGCAAAGTACAATGCAGTATACCCCATAATACTGTAATTCTTCAATGTAATTTCTTATTTCTATTCAGCATGTAGAAATGTATATGGTTTCTCTATGCACCGGTCTTTTGAATATTCTACTTTTACTGAAAAGGTTGCTCAATGGACAAGCAACTGTCCAAATACTAAGGGCTGCATTTACTAAAGGTTCTAAAAATGAAAATAGGTGATGTTGCCAAACCAATCAGATTTTTCTATTGCATCCTAGAAAACGATAGACAGAATCTGAGTGGTTGCTATGGGCAACATTACCTCTTTTCATTTTTAGAGCCTAATGGGTAGCTCGAGGTTGATCTCAGTCAAACCCAAATAGTTGGGCCTTTAATCTGATACCAGGCTGGATCCATATGGGTTAATTGGTTCCAGGGATATTGAGGTTAAACCATTTTTTTTTTCATTTCTTAAATATAATTTCATGACTGTTTATAATCTTTGAGGATTTCTCTGGAACCAAACAGCCCAGTTTTACGGGACCAAAATCATTCGAAGCCAACTCAAAAGTTCTTCAATATGATACTGGTCTCATGTAAATGGGTCAGTTGGTTCCGAAGATATAGCTGGTTGGTTAAAGGGGGGTAGGGAGAGGGGAGTGGTTGTCTCTCACCCTCACAGCAGAAAATGAAGGGACTAGGCTGGTGTATAAGGGGTCAGCCTGGGATGTCCCTGCATGATCTTGGGACCATATTCCCAGGTAAATCCCTGCAAAGGACAAAGAGGTGTATCTTGTTAGACAGAAGGAGGCTAAGAAGGTAATCAGATGTGCAAAAGCACAGGCTGAAGAGAAAATGGCCCATTCAGTGGGTAAAGGGGGGAAAACTTTTTTTTAGGTATATAAGTGAAAGGAGAAAAACAAAAAGTGGAATAATTAGACTGAAGACAGAGAGTGGAAGTTTTCTTGAGGGGGACAATGTAATAGCAGATAATATTAATAATTATTTCTGCTCAGTATTCACTGCTGAAAGAGAGGGGAAGGGGCCACAGTTAAGTTGCAAGTATAGTCAGAAAACTGAGGGAGAGACAAGTACATTTACAGAGGAGAAGGTCCTCACAGAACTCTCAAAACTGAAAGTGGATAAATCAATGGGGCCAGATGGGATACATCCAAGGATACTAAAAGAGCTTAAAGGGGAGCTGGTAAAACCAATAACAGAATTATTCAACCAGTCACTAGCTACTGGAGTAATCCCAGAGGACTGGAAAACAGCGAATGTAGTCCCACTGCACAAAAGTGGAAGCAAGGAAGAGGTAAGCAACTATCGACCAGTGAGCCTTACATCAGTAGTAGGGAAATTGATGGAAACACTCTTAAAACAAAGAGTTGTAGAATATCTCAAAACCAGCAATTTACAGGATCCAAAACAGCATGTGTTTACTGGGGGAAGATCATGTCAAACAAATCTCATTGACTTTTTTGACTGGGTGACTAAAGTAATAGATCAAGGTGGGGCTGTAGATGTAGCTTATCTAGACTTTAGTAAAGCTTTTGACACTGTCCCACATCGCAGACTGTTAAATAAACTTGAAAGCTTGGGATTGGATTCTAAGATAGTTGAATGGATAAGAGCGTGGTTGCAGGACAGAAAACAGAGAGTTGTAGTAAACGGAGTACAGTCAAAGGAGGTAGAGGTTACAAGTGGAGTACCCCAGGGATCTGTACTTGGACCTATGCTTTTTAATATCTTTATTGGTGATATTGCAAATGGAATTGAGGGTAAAATGTGCCTTTTTGCAGATGACACAAAGGTATGCAACAGGGTAGACACACCAGGAGGGGTAAAACAAATGATTGAGGATCTAGGCAGATTAGAGAAATGCAGAAGTTCAAAAGATTTCGTTCAAAGATGGCGCTGATACTACACCAGTGCAGCCCACCTCACACTCAAGGCCTTCACCACAGGCCTATAATCAATTGGTTTACAAAAAAGGGGAATTGTGTGCATGGGCGCTTAGGTGATACAAAAGAATAGAGGTAATATACATACAAATTAATGTAGGATCCGCCTGTTTGATTCAGGGTCTAATTAAAAGACCTTTCACCTGATGAGACAAAAGCCAGAACAAAAAACCTAGTGCAATTCTGTAGGGCAAATATAACAATTTATTCGTCTCACAGGACACTTACAAACAAACAGATTTAAAAGGCATATAACCACCGACTGTGGTAATAAAATTCTTCAATACTGAGGTGTTACCATCCGCTACAGGTCCCAGATCGCAATTAGGGATAGTGAGGAAGAGGGTGCCGGCTCCACTTTCCTCCACAGATGCTGTGCTTTAGGATTTGTTCCTCAGTACAGGGCTCCAATGTCACCATGACAGCTGCACCGCTCTCCAAGGATCATATAAAAATTTACAGTAAGTGGCACTTTTGGGGGCATTGCTTAAGGGACGCAACAAGTGGCGTAATGTGGGGGCATTAAGAATAATGTGTGGCTTAATGTGTAAGGGGCATTATGGTGTGCAGCATCATGTATAAGGGGCATTATGTGTGCAGCATCATGTGTAAGCGGCATTATGTGTGCAGCATCATGTGTAATGGGTACTATGGTGTGTGGCATCATGTGTAATGGGTACTATGGTGTGCGGCATCATGTGTAATGGGTACTATGGTGCCATCAAGCAAGAACCCCCTAGCAATGAGCACGTAGGTAAGCAGCACTTATGTGGCAAATATGTAATTGGCATTACGGTTTGTTATATAGTATGTAATGGGCATCATGATGTGCGGCACAATGTGTAATAGGCATTATGGTGTGTGACCTTATGTGTAATTGGCATTACGGCGTGTGGCTTTATGTGTAATGGGTATTACGGAGTTTGCTAAAATGTGTAATGGGCATTACTGTGTATGGTCTAAAGTGTAATACCACACCTTTTTGTGATGCCTTGCCTCCTTCCCATGAGGCCACACCCCTTTTTGCTGCGCAGCTACGCCGCGCAAAGGTCCCCCCTGCTATTATGTCTAGATCTGGGACCACCCATTACCATAATTCTAGATTTGCCTATGGTCAGCAGTCCCGCGGCTGCCGCAGCTCCAGTCATCCAGAGACCTCAAATGCGCATGGCCACTGCCAGAGGCTTTGCCTTTACAGATAATGGCACGCCCCTGAGTGCTGGGGGTTCCGCAATGCACACTGGGACCCCCAGTGCACCACTGGGAACGGGTGCAGAAGCCCAAATTACAGATTTTATATCCACGGACACCCGATCCTCAAGTTGAGAAGAAGGATTCGGGAGCCGCACAAAAAACGGTACATTCGGTACACTGTTATTTAGCAGGTACAGACCATTAAAAAACGGTACTGTACCGGCTAAATCGGTACCGTTGGAGGGTATGATACTGTGCTTTCCCTGCTGGCCATAGCCCACTGTGCATACTGTACTGTCCCCACTGGCCATAAACCCACTGTGCATACTGTACTGTCCCTGTAGGCATAACCCCACTGTGCATACTGTACTGTGTCTGCTGGCCATAACCGCACTGTGCATACTGTACTGTGTCTGCTGGCCATAACCTCACTGTGCATACTGTACTGTCACTTTTGGCCATAACCCCACTGTGCATACTGTACTGTCACTGTTGGCCATAACCCCTATATATATATATATATATAAATATATATATATATATATATATATATATATATATATATATATACAGTGCTCGAAGTGGGCCGGTATACAACGGTATGTCATACCGCCACTTCCTTCAAGCACTGTCGGGTTTTTTTTTCTTTTATTATGTGAGTCGGAGGCAGGAAGCCTCCTGAGCCCTTACATAGCTGCTCTCTCCAGCCCTTCTCTAGATACCGAGCAGCTGTCCTCCTACCAGACCCCCCAGCTCTCCCACCTTGCAGGCACATGGCGGTTCTGGACTCCCCCCCCTCCTCCAGCCCCCAGTGGCTGATCTGCCCATCCTCCCCACCGCTCAGGCACACAACAGGTGAGTTCGCCCCCGAGCACCCTGCCTGCCTCCACACTCCCGCTCGGCGCTCACGCACCAGGAGACAGTGTCCCTTCCCCAGACACACACACACCATGCAGGCGCCCGGCGATAGCGCCTGAGCCAGCCCCCGCCTCAGGCACCCGGAGACATGTCCCTTCCCAACACACACACCATGCAGGCATCCAGCAGCAGAGCCCCTCGCCTCAGGCACACCATGGCTGGTGTGCGCAGCCGGCCATCACTCTCCCTCAGGCACCCGGATGGCTAGTGTTTGCACAGTCCCGCCTCCCCCCTTGACCCTCGTCCCTCAGACACCCAGAGGCTGGACAGGTGTGTGCCCAGCTCCTGCATTCGGGCTAGCAGGCACTTCCGGTCCGGGTACCATAAGTCAGGAGCAGCGGAACATGAACGGAATGCTGCAGACTGGCCAGCTGTCATTCAGTGTACTGCAAAGTGAGGAGCAGGAGGTGCTGTTATTGATTGCAGCAACTGCCCGTGTACGTGTGTCCAGATGCCCTGCCTGCTGTTGCTATCTCCACTGCCGCTGGATCCGCGCAATGCACAGTGGTGAGTACCGCATAATGGGGGGGGGGAATTAAGGTATGTCCATGCATTCTGTGGGTTGCCTGTGAGGAGCATTCCCTAGAGCCCACCCCCCCACTAGGGTGACATGACAGATATCCCTACCACTCCCTCACCCCTCCTGGTGCCCCCCTCAACTCACAATCCCCTGTGCCCACCTCCTTTTGACCACCTCTATACTGATTTAATTTTTTTAAGTGCGCGCAGCCCCCCCCGCCAGCAGTCGGCGGACAGACCTGTTCTGTGTCCTGACTCCTGTGCCACCCTAGCATGGCTCACAACACATGACACAGCGTTAGCAACAGCATGACACAGCGTGAGCAACAGCCGGGCGGCGCAGGAGTCAGGACACAAAGCAGGTCTGTCCGCGGACCGCCGCTATTTTCAAGTCTCCTGCTCCCACTGGACCGTGAGCCAATAGGAACTTGCTGTCCAGCAGCCAATCAGGGGCGGCATTGGTGGCTGCTAGAGCGCAAGCTCCTATTGGCGCGGGGTCCAGCGGGGGACTTGAAAAAAGCAGCGCAACAACTGTCACTTAGCATCCTAGTGGAGCCGTGGGCAGCACTGAGCCGCTGGGAACTGCTTGAAGTTGTTGTCATAGCAGCTAGGGCAGCAGGGGCAGCTGTGCCTCGCTATGAGGGGGGTAATGGCTGCAATCTGAGTCCCCCTTGTCAACTAGCAATTCGAGTCCCCCTTGGCAAAGAGCAATTTCAATCCCCCTTGGCAATGAGCATGAATCCCCTGGCATCAAACATGAAGTCCCTAGAAATGAGCATGTAGGTGAGTGGCACTTATGTGTCAAATATGTAATGGGCATTACGGTGTTTTATATAGTATGTCATTGACATCACGATGTGTGGTACAATGTGTAATGGGCATTACGGTTTATTATATAGTATGTTATGGACATCACGTGTGGCCTTATTTGTAATTGCCATTACAGCAGTGGTCAAAGTGTGGCGGTATACGCCGGTTTGGTAATTGAGGTGGTAATTCTTATGAGCTGTTAGCGATCACAAACTAGAGGTGCTAAGTGGATGGGGCAGGGAAGCAGTGTGAGAGTCAGGATGCGATCACTAGGTCTACAAGCATTAGGTCGACAGTCACTTGGTCGACGTGCATTGGGTTGACATGGAAAAGGTCTACATGCATTTCTCATTGCCGTCCCTCTTCCTCCCCCTGCCATCCCTGTCCCTCGCTCTCTCCCTACTGTCGCTCTCCCCATCGATATGTCCCTGCTGTCCCTCTCTGTCCCTGCCGCCACTGTCTCTATGTCTGTGTTGTCCCTCTTGCTGTTCCTGCTTCCCCTCCTGCTGTTCCTCTTGCTGTTCCTGCTGTTCCTCTTTCTGTTTCTGCTGTCCCGCTCCCTGTCCTTAGTCACTGCTGTGATTTTCCCTGTCTCTCTGTCCCTGCTGTCAGTCTACTTGTGCCTGATGTCACTCTCACTGACTCTGTTGTCACGCTCTCTGCCCCCAAGCAGAAGCCAACCACAGCCTCCTCCACACAGCCTCCTCCGCCGACCTCAGCCTCCTCCGCAACATTGCTGCTGACCACAGCCTCCTCCGCCACCTCACCGCCGCTGAACCCAGCCTCCTCCTCTGCAAGGCTGCCGCCAATCACAGCCTAAGGTAAGCTAATCTTACCCTGCTGCTTGTATTTCCTTGTTGTCACTATCTGTCATCACTCTTTTTGTCCCTGCTGCTCCTCTTTGTCCCTGCTGTCACTCTCCCTGTACTTTCTGTCATCCTGTCCTTGTCTGCCCCTGCCTTACCTCTCCCTCCCCCCTGCTGTCCTCTCCTTCTCCCTGCTGTCCCTCTCTCTTTCCCTGCCATCCCTATTTCTCTGTCCCTGCTGTCCCTCTCTCCATCTCTCTGTCCCTGCTGTCCCTCTCCCCATCTCTCTGTCCCTGGTGTCCCTCTCTCTCTGCCTCTGCATCTCTCTCACTATGTCCCTGCTATCCTTTTTTCTGCCTCTGCGGTCCCTGGCTCTGTGTGGCATAATGTTGAATTTTGGATCATTCTATGTGGCAAAATGTTGGATTTTGGCTCATTCTGTGTGGCATGATATGTAAGGAGCCCTAGTACTAGATAGCATAAGGGATCTTACTATTACGATGTATAAGGGGAATATGGTACACTACACATAAGGACACACCCCTTTTGATTGGCCACACCCCTTTCCCTTAAGTGCGGGCACCTTCGATGCACGCAGAAAATCACCTTTCGTTTTTCCATACCCCCACTTTAAAATTTCCACTTCGAGCACTGTATATATATATAAGGGCCACGGATTCATGTTATATGTGGCATCCATAAGAGTATGAAAATGTGGATGAGTCTTTTTACTCTGGAAAACCTACAATAAGGGGGAAATTTACCAAAATGGATTCGTAAAAAATAGGTGTATTCGTAGGCAGAAATACAGGAAAAAGAGATACTAGTAGGCGCCTCTTGCACACAAATGAACCAATTTATTAGGCTAATACATCATACATTAATTAAATTAACTTAAATTAAATCAATAAACACAGAAAAATGTACAAAAAAAGTATATGTTAAAATTAAAAAATAAGCATAAAAAGATTAAAAGACATGTGCAAAATTAAGCAGCTGATAAGGTGCGGTACATAGTTACCAGGTCCTGGTGTATATGTTTCCTATCATATGCGCATATGAGGCCAGGTATTGGTTCCCAATTCAGGGATAAATTGCCAGCACTTTAAAGGAGTAATAGGCAGCTGTAGAGTAACCCAACAGGGTATTTGTAATCCAAAGCAGGGATTTTCAAGCAGTTCTGTGATAGCCGGAAAAAAGATTAATTGATGCGCCAATGCGGTCGACACTTCTGTGTCGATGAAGACGACAGCCACAGGTCTTATATGTCGGTGGATGGTCTTAGCAGATCCCAATGTGGGGAAGAAAACACGCCAAATGCCCTGCGTGCTGTGTCAGATGGTGACAAAGCAGCTGTACCGGCCAGACAGCCAAGCACGAGCCGCCGGACACTGACGCGGGCGGAGGCTGTTTAGCGGTGAGAGTCTCGTCCGTTCTGCTACAGATGCGACAGCTACGTGCCGCAAAGAGTAAGGTGGCTCAGTCAGTGTCCGGCGGCTCGTGCTTGGCTGTCTGGCCGGTACAGCTGCTTTGTCACCATCTGACACAGCACGCAGGGCATTTGGCGTGTTTTCTTCCCCACATTGGGATCTGCTAAGACCATCCACCGACATATAAGACCTGTGGCTGTCGTCTTCATCGACACAGAAGTGTCGACCGCATTGGCGCATCAATTAATCTTTTTTCCGGCTATCACAGAACTGCTTGAAAATCCCTGCTTTGGATTACAAATACCCTGTTGGGTTACTCTACAGCTGCCTATTACTCCTATAAAGTGCTGGCAATTTATCCCTGAATTGGGAACCAATACCTGGCCTCATATGCGCATATGATAGAAAACAAATACACCAGGACCTGGTAACTATGTACCGCACCTTATCAGCTGCTTAATTTTGCACATGTCTTTTAATCTTTTTATGCTTATTTTTTAATTTTAACATATACTTTTTTTGTACATTTTTCTGTGTTTATTGATTTAATTTAAGTTAATTTAATTAATGTATGATGTATTAGCCTAATAAATTGGTTCATTTGTGTGCAAGAGGCGCCTACTAGTATCTCTTTTTCCTGTAAACTCCCCTTTTTTTGGGGGCGGCAACCCCCTCCTAGAGGGCAGCCATTTGCACACAGCACACATACACTGACCCATAGCGCTCAGAACATACCGTCTTTCCATGTAGGCAGAAATACACCTATTTTTTACATATTTGTATTTTTGGGATTTACAATCCCGAAATTACAACAATTCATATTCCTAATGATGGGACATTCGTATTTGTATTTACAAATACGAATGTCTACACCATCGATAGAATACGACAGGAATCACCATTCAAAAGAATGGTGGTTCCTGATTTACTAAGCAGCCGTACTGATAATACGGCTGCTAATTGGTGTAAAACAGGCACCAAAATACGACAGGAAAATACACCTTGCTTTCCCTGTCGTATTTGGCTTTAGCCTGCATGGATCAGTCAGATCCGTGCAGGCTTTAGTGTAAAAAAAATAGAAAATTAAATAAAAAATAAAAAGAACGGCGTGGGGTCCCCCCACAGCTGTAACCAGCACCAGGCTGAAGGAGCCGGGGCCGGTAATTAAAAATCAGGGAACCCGACAAATAGGGGTTCCCCGATTTTTAACAACCAGCCCCAGGCTCCAGGTCCGGGGCTTGTTCCCAAAATACGGGGGACAAAATGACTAGGGGTCCCCCGTATTTTAAGAACCAGCCCCAGGCCAAACCAGCCAGCAGGGTAATGCCACAGCCGGGGGGAGACTTTTTATACAAGTCCCCCCGGCCAAAGCATTAACCCTCTGACCAGTCAGCCTGGCCAGGGGCCCTGGGGGAGTGGGGACCCCCCCAATAAAGGGGTCCTCCCCCTCCAGGACTTACCTGACCAGGCTGAAGCCTGGTGCTGTCCCGGTGGCCCTGTGCGGTGGCCACCGGGCTGATCTTGGTGTAAAAAAAAGATTAATAAACTATTGTTTTAAACTATAAGTCCCAGCAAGCCTCCCCTGTAAGCTGGGACTTGGAGAACCACAAGTCCCAGCCTGCGGGGCATTAAAGGGCCCGCTGGCACTTGTAGTTCCACAGTAAAAAAAATAGTTAAATAAATACACACTGACACCTTAAAAATAAAAGTTTAATACATACATTGCACACACACTGATACTTACCTATCTTGATCCCGTAGGTAGGTCCCAGAGTCTTGATCCGGTGCCTTGTCCTGGTTCCGGATCATGTCGTCATTCTTCATCATATCGATCTTCATGTCGGCGTCGGCGTCAGGTCCGGGTCCGAAGAAATCCATGGTGGACCTGTGGAAGGAAATCCAACTCACCCAGGTCCTCCATGGAAGTTCTTCTGGCTTTGTCCGACGTTGTCAAGGGCTTCTTGCATCTTCTTCCATCCTCTGGCTTCTTATTAACGCTGCCGGCGACTCCAGCAAAGCTCCCCGACTGTCAGAGCCGCAGAGATCCTTCCTCCTCGGCGTCTGGACTAAGACTGAATTCTGGCCAATCAGAAGCCGACTTTCCTGGCTCCTGATTGGCCGCTAGGCGGCTTCTGATTGGCCAGAATTCAGTCTTAGTCCAGACGCCGAGGAGGAAGGATCTCTGCGGCTCTTCACAGCACCTTATGCACCTTAGCGAACTCCACGTCCTGAGGAAAAAGCCGCACCGGCTTTGAAACGTCGACATGACTGTTTGATGACATGCTGCACTTTTTTCTTCCATAAAAATTGGATACAATCCATAGCCCTTTGAGTGCCGCCTGTTTCTTGGGATTAGCCCCTGCCGGGATCTCCTGAGATTTATCCTCTATATATATATATATATATATATATATATATATATATATATATATATATATATATATATATATATATATATATTTATATATATATATATTTATATAGGGCATCACGGACAGTGTATGGGTATATAGGCATGGGCAGATTTTACATGACTACTGGTGCCAGATATAGAAACAAAGGGGGTAATGCGTTGCTCTGGAAACTGTGACCTTTTGACTATCGACCTAGAAACTGTCGACCTAATGCTTGTGTCGAAATAATGACCTGTCGACCTAAACCCATGTCAATCTCTAGACCCATATCATCCTTGTCCCATGTCGACCTAGAACCTAACGGTGTCGACCTAATGCTTGTCGACCAACATGCTGTAGAACAAACAATCCCAACCCGAAATGTCAAACAAAAAACACACAATACCATAAGGGTAAAGAATAAAGAATACGTGAATAAATCGAAATAATGATAAGTCATTGTCAGCTGTATTACTGGCAAATATCAGGGAACATGCACAATTAATTTCCCCCAAAAAACGGAAAAAAACTAGGTGGAATTATTAAAGAGGAAGAAGAAAACAGTACAGATGTTAAAGCCAAAGAGTATTTTCACAGTATTTTACATATCTGATGGATTATCGTAGAAAAACCTTAAATGGATTGTACTCGTTTAATCCATTTGGCGCCACAGCCACCGTACTCAATGTAAAAATCCATTTGGCTTCAAGTTTTTTTCAGGATAAGTGATTAGTCCCCACCTCTTAGTGGTACTGATACCCAATCTATAAACCGACTCCTGATCAATGACACTTGATGGTTCTTCAATAAACAATGTTGTGACATTGGTTTATCCGACACTCCCTTGGATAGGGCTTTGTTATTGGCACTGCGTTGATTTGCCATCCGTTCCCTAAACTTGCATGTTGTAAGATCCACATACACAAGTCCGCATGGGCAATATAAACATATATAACTTTATAAATGAGACAGTGAAGTTTGTTCTTAATCCGAATCTGTCGGCCACTAAGAAAAAATCTCTTCAAACCTTATCGGGCCCTCTAGGTCATGGCTATCTTCTGCTGTAAGAGACGGGAGATCTAGTTTATTTATATACTCTTGTATTTGGGGGTTCATTGGGGCAGATGTATCAATTTGCCCTTAACGTGTGTAATTTAACGTTTCCCTCTTCTCCTGGCATAACGCTCAGGAGCAGGGACAGAAATCACCCTAATGTATTAAGATGGCGCTAGTGAGTAACGTTAATCGTTAACTCACCTCCTCTTGTAATTGTTGTTTTTTTATCGTCTGTAGTGTAACGTCCTCTTCGCCCTGTACTGCGCATGTCTTCTTCTTTGGTTTTTTTTTTCATGTCACATGTGCTTTTTTAATGCTGTTGATTGGTTGGCTGCTATTTTCTCAGCATTGTGCCTCCTCTCCGTTGACTCTACAGAGCTGTGTAATATATGTTTCTGGCCTTGGCAAGTTTGATTTGTAGTATATTTTTAATAATGTTATGTGGTCTCCACCGGCAATTGGCATGCTGACACCGGTCTCTACTGTCAGCATGCTGCCGCTGCCGGCTTCCCTGCTGCTATACCCTCTTTCTAATTATTATTTTTTTTTTAAATCAGCTATTTTCTCCTAATCCCCAGCCCCCCTCCAAGACCCCCCCCCCCTTTATGCGCCACCCCCCTTCTTGATGCAATTATTTCCCTAACACTGTAGGGACCCCGCCGAGTTAAATCACTTTGCCGTAGGGACCCGGCGGGAGATTCACTAAAAATCTTATTCAAAAGCCTGGCCGCCACATGCTGATTGGCTTAGCGCTCAGCCATTCGCCTACCGCTCTGACTTTTGAAATGGATGGTTTCCATACTCCCGCTGCTGCCAATCGCCTGATTACTTCTCCACGGTCCCCACAGCGAGCGGGAGAATAGAATCCATCCTTTTCAAATGACTGTGCTGCTGATTGGCTGAGATCTTTGCCAATCAGCGGACGCCCGGTCTTTTGAAAGGGTTTTCCAGCATCTCTCATGCCGCGCTGTCGCTCTCTGGGGGACCTGCAGCACAGCAGTTTTGAAAAGGACCATGGTCAAATAAGCCTCCCACCCTCCCCTCCGATCTCGACAGCACGACGACAGCGTGCTGCTGTCAGCAAGCGGGCGCCACCTCCTTCCCTGTTCTCTCTTGTCCAGGCCTGTTTTTATTAACTTTTTTAACAGCTCCTCTCCCCTACGCTGACCCTGCCAGAATGCCGACTCCTGCCTCTCATGTCAGCATGCTGACTCCGCTGGTTTCCTTGCTCCCCTCCCCGCTTCCTTTTTTCCTCCCCCGTTTCTTTTTTTTTTACTGCGCCTCTCTCCCCCCCCTTCCATCACACCAGCATGCCGACACCAACCTCTCTCATGTCAGCATGCTGGCTCCGTTGGCTTTCCCGCTCCTATCCCACCTTTCTTTTATTTATTTTTTTAAAAGAAATTAAAACCGACCTGGAAAATATAGAACGGGGGACAGGAGCGGGGAAGGAGGCAGCGCCTGCTTGCTGACAGTAGAGCAATCTGTCGCCATGCTGTCGTGATCGGCGGTGAGGGGGGATGGTTATTTGACCATGGTCCTTTCAAATGTGCAGCGCCTCAGCCTCCCTCCCCTCCCCAGCAAATTCGTCTAATTTATGTATGACTGCACCTGTCTCATCCTCTTCCCCTAGGCTGCATGTCCCCCCCCCCCCCCCAACTCAGCTTTCAACGCACCTGCCCATTTGCTCACGCTGCCGCTGCAAAAAGCGCCTTCTTCCTATCAGCTAGCCCCCTTATTTTTTAATTAATAATTTATTGACTTTTTTTTAAATATCCATATATTTATTTTCCCTGCTCCTCTCTCTTATTCTACTACCCCTGCATCATGACCCCCCCCCCCCCTTCCCGCTGCTCCATCCATTCCAGGCTGCTGGCACACTGCCGCTGCCTACTCCCACCACCTATCCCCCTTATTTTATTTTATGTCTTTATTCCCTATTTTTTAAATTTATGTTTTTATTTTGCCCTAGGCCTCTCCCTTCTCTTCTTCCCCCCGGCAACATGTCCCCCCCCTCCCCTGCTGCATCTGTGCCTGGCCGCTGGCATAGTGTAGCCGCTGCCTGCTCCCACCATCTATCCCCCTTTTTTTTGTAATTTATTTATTTATTTATTCCCTTTTTATTTTATTTCTTTATTTTTATGGTCTGCTCCTGTCTGCTATCCTCCCCCCCCCCCCCCCCATCATTTCCCCCCCGCCGCATCAGTGCCTTGCCGCAGAGTGCAGCCGCTGCCTGCTCCCACCAGCTATCCCCTTAGTTTATTTATTTATTAATTCTCTATTTTTTTATTTCATTATTTTTATTCCCTGCTCCTGTCTGCTATCCTCCCCCCGCAACATGTCCCCCCCTTCCCCTGGTGCATCCGTGCCTGGACGCTGGCACAGTACAGCCGCAGCCTGCTCCCTCCACCTATCCTCCTTTTTAAAATTTATTTATTCCCTATTTTTTTTATTTCTGTATGTTAATGTCCTGCTCCTGTCTGCTACCCCCCCCCCCCCCTGGCAACATGTTCCCCCCCATCCCCTGGCGCATCCGTGCCAGGACGCTGGCATAGTGTGGCCGCTGCCTGCTCCCTCCACCTTTCCCCATTTTTTGTATTTATTTATTTATTCCCTATTTTTTTATTTTTTTATTTTTATGCCCTGCTCCTGTCTGCTATCATTCCCCCCCCCCCCCCCTGGCAACATGTCCCCCCCTCCTCCTGCCGCATCAGTGGCTGGACGCAGGCACAGTACAGCCGCTGCCTGATCCCTCCACCTATCCCCCTTTATTTTAATTTATTTAATCCTTATTTTTTTAATATCTTTTTTTTCTATTGCCCTGCTCCTGCCTGCTCTTCCCCCCCCCCCTAGTAACATGTCCCCCCCATCCCCCTGCCGCATCTGTGCCTGGCCGCAGGCACAGTGTGGCCGCTGCCGGCTCCCACCAGCTATCACCCTTTTTTTTTAGTTATTTATTTAATCCCTATTTTTTTATTTCTTTATTTGTATGCCCTGCTCCTGTCTGCTCCCCCCCCCCCCCCCCCCCTGGCAACATGTTCCCTCCTCCTTCAGCCGCATCAGTGCCTGGACGCAGGCATAGTGCAGCCGCTGCCTGCTGCCTCCATCTATCCCCCTTCTTTTTTATTTATTTAGTCCCTATTTTTAAAATTATTTATTTTCATGCCCTGCTCCTGTCTGCTATCCTTCCCCCCTCCCTGGCATTATTTCCCCCCCTCCTCCTGCCGCATCAGTGCCTGAACGCAGGCATAGTGCAGCCGCTGCCTGCTCCTTCCATCTATCCCCCTTCTTTTTTATTTATTTAGTCCCTATTTTTTTAATATCTTTTTTTCTATTGCCCTGCTCCTGCCTGCTCTTCCCCCCCCCCCCCCCCTAGTTACATGTCCATCCCTCCCCCTGCCGCATCAGTGCGGCCGCTGCCTGCTCCCACCAGTTTTCCCCCTTTTTTTTAGTTATTTATTTAATCCCTATTTTTTTATTTCTATATTTTTATGCCCTGCTCCTCTCTCTTATCCACCTCCCCCTGGCGACATGTTTCCCCCTGCCGTAACCCCACCTGATCGCATATTACAGCCAGCGCTGCATCTTTTTATTCTCTTCTCCACCTTTGCTATCATTTTTTTATTATCCTTCGTATTTCTATAGTTTTTTATTTAGGATTTTACACTACTTCTTTCATCTACACCTCACCCTGGCTACATGTTGCCTCTCTGCTACATCACACTTGCCGGATAGCGCACCCCCGCAGCAAGCTTCCCTTCTCCTATCCCCCGTCTAGTTCATTCATTAAAAAGCATCTATTTATTACCAAATTTCCCTGCTTCACTTTATTATCCTATACCCTCTGACAACTTATCCACCCCTGCCGCATCTGCACCAGAGCACAGGCACACGCTGGCACACACTTGCTTTTTCCTATCCCCATTTTTCTACATTTAATCCCCCATTTAGGATATAAACCTCACCCCACCTCCCTCCTTTGAATCGGAAAGTTTGCCGGGTGCAGCTGTCCTCACCCGACACTGACCTTCAGTCACCCAATGCACCGCTTTTTTTCCCCTTCTTTTACACACAGATCTGTTTGTTTTTATTTTTTAATATACTTTAGAACTTTAGTTTTCAGCCACATGTAGATGATGACTGCAGCCATGACAATATTGTTTAAAACACTGCTTTAATGCTGTTTTTTAATGCTGTTTTTTTGCTACGTGTTTTTAATTATTTATTTATTTATATTGCGGCACGGGGAGGGGGAAAACTTGTATTTTAAAACAGAATCCAGGCAGCCAATCACAGCTTGCCACATCATGGCTCCGCCCCCCTGGAGCTGCTATATTAGCCAGCTCCAGAGAGGGAGCAGCCAGTCCGACGGTGCTGGAGGAGCAGTGAAGAGCTCCTGAAGAGAGGCAGGCCCTGGGAAAGGGGGTGGCCCAGCAAAAGAGCTGCTTCAAGGGCCACCTCCCCCCAGGTGAAGCACACAGAAGGAGACAGCTAAAGCCCAGGGAAAAAGGGGGTGGCCCAGCAAAAGAGCTGCATCAAGGGCCACCTCCCCCCAGGTGAAGCACACAGATGAAGATGGAGAAGCCCTGGGAAAGGGGGTGGCCCTGCAAAAGAGCTGCTTCAAGGGCCACCTCCCCCCCAGGTGAAGCAGGAGACGGAGAAGCCCTGGGAAAAAGGGGGTGGCCCAGCAAAAGAGCTGCTTCAAGGGCCACCTCCCCCCCCCCCCCCCAGGTGAAGCACACAGAAGGAGATGGAGAAGCCCTGGGAAAAGGGGGGTGGCCCAGCAAAAGAGCTGCTTCAAGGGCCACCTCCCCCCCCCCAGGTGAAGCACACAGAAGGAGATGGAGAAGCCCTGGGAAAAGGGGGGTGGCCCAGCAAAAGAGCTGCTTCAAGGGCCACCTCCCCCCCCCCAGGTGAAGCACACAGAAGGAGATGGAAAAGCCCTGGGAAAAGGGGGGTGGCCCAGCAAAAGAGCTGCTTCAAGGGCCACCTCCCCCCCCCCCCAGGTGAAGCAGGAGACGGAGAAGCCCTGGGGAAGGTGGGTGGCCCAGCAAAAGAGCTGCTTCAAGGGCCCGGACCCACGGAACCTACCTATGGGCTCAAGACAGGTAAGTATGTGTGGGCTTTGGATGTATTAAAGTTTCATTTTTAAATGGGTCTCAGTGTGTTTATTTAACTATTTCTTTTACTGTGGAACTACAAGTGCCGGCGGGCCCTTTAAAGCCCCGCACGCTGGGACTTGTGATTCTCCAAGTCCCTGCATGCGGGGGGAGGCTTGCTGGGACTCATAGTTCCACAGCCCTGATTGGCTGAGCTATGCATATGCGTCTCCATGGAGACGCATCGGCCAATCACGCCCTCAGCCTCTGTAGCGCTGGGACAGCGCTACAGAGGCTGTTAGCGGCACCGGAGAGAGCCGGTTCTCCCCGCTGTCAGTGCGGGGAGAGCTGGCTGTGAAGAGGACAGCGCTGGACCTGGATTGGTGAGTAAATTTGTGTAAAAGTGAGGTGTGTGGATGTGTGTGTAATAAAGTTTTACTTCTCTGTGTGTGTGTTTTTTTTTTAACATTCTTTTTACAGGTGGACTACAAGTCCCAGTGGGCCCATTAATGCCCCGCATGCTGGGACTTGTGGTTCTCCAAGTCCCAGCATGCGGGGAGGTCTGCTGGCACTTGTAGTTCTCCTGTATCAAGCAATGTTATGTATGTAAGATTTATCCATATCAGGCCGGCGTCCACTGGCCACGGACGCCGGTGACAGCCCCGGGCTTCAGCCCTGGACGGGTGAAGGCCTGGGGGGGGGGGGACCCCTTTATGGGGGGGTCCCCACTCCTCCAGGTACCCCGTCCAAGGCTGACCAGCCACGGTGCTCATGTTTCGGCCGGGGGACCTTATATAAAAAGTGTCCCCGGCTGTGGCATGACACCGAGGGCTGTTGGAGCCCAGTGCTGGTTTCAAAATACGGGGGACCCCTCGTTTTTTTGGCCCCCGTATTTTTGGAACCAGGACCGGTCCAAGAGTCCGGGGCTGGTTTCAGAAATAACGGGGGACCCCTATGCCTTTTGTCCCCCGTATTTTTGGAACCAGCCCCGGCTCAATGAGCCCGGGGCTGGTTATGCTCAGGAGGGGGGACCCCATGCTATTTTTTGTCAAAAAACACTTTTCCACATTTTTTGACACAGGGCCATGCACAGATCTCTATTATCTGTGCAGGGTTCTGGCCAAAAAAACTTTTAATTTGTGTGATTTTTAAGGCCGCCTTTTATTAGAACTTTTCTGTGGCGGGGGTGCTATCCTGGCAGGCTGGGTATAATCAATAAAGAAGAAGAGAAGGTTTTGCGCTATGGATGCACATCTAAATAGGAGGTCATTTTACAAATTAAATACTTTATTAGTTTTTGTTTTCAAAGATAAGGAGGAGTTGGGTCCGTGTTCTTTTAGGTCCACGGGTGCTATCCCTCCTTATGGGTTGTGAAAATGTTTGAGAGGTACAAGATTTTAGAACAAACATTAGACAAACATACATATAGTGTGAAGTGCCACTACACTTATAAATATTTGGAAAGGTGTGTTTATAGATTAAAAAAATATGCCTTCGGTTATAAGTCTGTTTATTCACTGTTTGCCACACAGTATCAATTTACCTCTATTTCTCTGTGATTTACAGTAATATACTGTTTTTAATAGGAGGAATGCAGCTCCCAGGAGTGTCTATTGTATGTTGTAAAAATTTAGATACTTTTCCCTTGAATTTCTTGTTGCTGTTTATTTTGAAACAATTTTAGCAAAGAACGTCACACTTTGCTAAATTTGTAATAAAAGAAACAGCTACAAGAAAATTATGGGAAAAGTATCTAAATGTATAAATAATACAATAGACACTCCTGGGAGCTGCATTCCTCCTATTAAAAACAGTATATTACTGTAAATCACAGAGAAATAGAGGTAAATTGATACTGTGTGGCAAACAGTGAATAAACAGACTTATAACCGAAGGCATATTTTTTTAATCTATAAACACACCTTTCCAAATATTTATAAGTGTAGTGGCACTTCACACTATATGTATGTTTGTCTAATGTTTGTTCTAAAATCTTGTACCTCTCAAACATTTTCACAACCCATAAGGAGGGATAGCACCCGTGGACCTAAAAGAACACGGACCCAACTCCTCCTTATCTTTGAAAACAAAAACTAATAAAGTATTTAATTTGTAAAATGACCTCCTATTTAGATGTGCATCCATAGCGCAAAACCTTCTCTTCTTCTTTATTGATTATACCCAGCCTGCCAGGATAA